>NC_053127.1:35278730-35510740 GCF_010015445.1 Perca fluviatilis
TATTTGAAGATTAATGACAACGGAGAGGTGGATCCATCTGGGACTCACTGAAGGCAGTGACTTATGCGACAATTGATTGCCTTAGCGCGTCAAATAAAAAGGAGGGTCTTGGAATATAATAACCTTGTATTAGACCTATCTAATGTGGAGCAGCAACATAAAAATAACAGTGATCCACAACTTTTTAGTGCAAATACAACAATTAAAGAATCAGATTAATGATCTATTAGAACAAGATGTTGAGAAGAAAGCTTGTTTTTACAACCAGACATATTACGAATCAGGCAAGCTAAATTACTTGCTTACGTAAAACAAGAAGCCGGATAGTACCATACATAAGATGCGGGACCCAGAAACAAATCAACTAAAATATCATGCTGTAGAAATAGAAGACATTTTCCCATACTACTACAAAAAACTATATACCAAAACCTCCAGTACTAAAGTAGAAGCAATGGAACATTTTCTTAACGATCTGGATCTACCTTGTATTGGCAAGAAACAAAATGATTGTATCATTAGCAGATTTTTTTCACTGGAAGAGATAAATAATGCAATAGCCAACTTAAAATCAAGCAAAACTCCAGATAGTGATGGTTTTCCAGTGGTATAGAACCTTTAAAGAAGAGCTAGTTCCGTGCCTGCTGAAAGCATTTAATGGGATTAAAGGAGAAGGTAAACTCCCGCATCATGGAAAGAGGCACTTATTACAGTACTCCCAAAGGAGGGAATATTGGAGTAACTATAATTAGAACACTTTATCAACAACAAAGTCAATGGATCATTGTATCCATTTTTCACATTGAGAGGGGCTCTAGACAAGGTTGTTGTCTCAGTCCCACACTATTTTATGCGTTTAATATTGAACCCTGGACCTCCTTATCTATACTGATGGAAATCCTAGAGGAGTTTAGTTATTATGCTGGTTATAAAATAAATATTACAAAGACACAACTTTGGTCATTCAACTATACTCCTTCAAAGGAAATAAGATGTAGATATGATGTAAAATGGGATATGGAATCAATAAAGTACTTACGGGTTGCACCATAGTTAAAACAAATTATATGAGGTAAACTATAATTTAATTAACCAAAATATTAAAAAGATATTGAAAGATGGTCTACACACCCATTGGATTTTAGTAGTAAGATTAGCGGGATTAGGGAACATTTTGCCTAGATTGCTATATCTATTCAGGCCTTGCCAGTAGTGGTCATCAGTTCTTAGCCTGGGATGGAAAGAAGCCTAGAATAAAATATGCAACACTTCAGTCGGCCAAACAATAAAGTAGGAATGGCGCTCCCCAATCTTAAAGCAGCTCAGTTCCCTCCTATTTCTTTGGTGTAATGACAACTATTTTGCTAGATGGAGAAAATCGAGACGTACGTTGAAGGTTATCCAATACAGTCAGTGTTAGGAGAAAAAGAAGTTCTGGTTTAACTTCCGAGGCAGCTAAAACTAAGGAAAGACCAGCGAGATGCTTAGATGGATAGCCTTTGACACCCTGTTTAAGCCAGGAGTTATTCAAGGATTGGTCAGTAAAAGGTATTAAGGCAGTGTGTTACGATAATAGACAACAATGAATGACAGACTTTCCAAACATTAAAGAAAAAATGTTCCCTTCACAATCGGATTTATTTAGGTATATACAATTTAGAGATTACTACAACAAAGAATTGAAAATGGAGAACTCACAAGAATGTAATCCAGTTATAAGATAAATGATAAATGCTTATAGACCAAATAGTAACTGCGTTAAAATCATTTCTATGTTGTATGAAAGAATTATCGAATGTAGGAGCAACTCAACATTATATTTGGAAATCAACGTTGATAAAAGGAACTAATAATGGAAAATCCATCAGATGTATGGTACAATATGTGTTAAACCCAACATACTCGCTAAGTTCACAACAATTGAGTGTGTTTAACTGGAAGAATTTGCGTGTTTCTTTATTACACCTAAGATTAGCAGTAAAACATCATCACACACGTTTTTGGAGTTCTGAAAATAAAGGTCATTTTGGGAGGATGTACATTTAGTTTTGAGTAATGTACTTGGCTATAAGATTCCTTTCTTATGTACTGTCTTGTAATTGGGCCATATTTCACTTGTAACAGTACAGAGGGACAGAAACTGGTATAAACCCGATTGTCCTAAACAGCAACAATAGTTTGAGGTCATACATGAAATAAGGGAAATGGAAAGGTTGAACTAGGTCTGAGAAAAGGTGCCAAAAGATTGCAGAAGTGGACATTTTACTTAAATAAAGCATAAGGACATTGCAGCTTGGACTCATTAGTGGATAAAGCAGTGACTTGAAATGTATACATTTTATTTCTATTTTTGTATCACCACATTTCCTCTTGTTTCTCCCCTTTTTACGATTTATTTTATTTTTATGTTATGTTTATGGTGTTGTTTTTCCATATATCACTCACAAATTGAGGCTTAATTGTTCAGTTGTTACAATGTACTGAAAATTCAATCAAAACTTCACCAGATGCATTTATGTTTTAGCGATAGTTGCGTTCAATTTCCTTAATACCGGAATTAACACATCGCCAAAATGTAAGTCTCACAGACAAGATATGGTATGATCAACATGAATATGAATTCATGAATACAAAAATGATTTTGTATAATTTTAATATAACTAACATTCGCTTAAAAGATTGGATGTGTTTAATGTGGTGAAAGATGTCGCTTTAAAAGAGTAGTAGTAGTAGTAGTAGTAGTAGTTTAGCTAATTATAATAAATATACAAACATTAAACATTTTTAAACCTTATGTGATCAGTGTTAAAAACAAATGTAAGATGAGATTCAACGTTGCCCCAAAATTTCTTTCTTTGTAAAACGTAACGTTAAAAAAATAAGTAGTACTACTTTTGCATTTTACTCTGGTCTTATGCTATCTGCATTTCCAACCTGAGCTCAGAGCTTCGATACCATGGATTTTACTTATTATTTACAAACATTACCAGTGTTAAAAAACAAAGTGCTTGTGACATTTTTGTATTAATACAGCTTTAAAATGATATTGTATTCTCCTTGGACGTACACACATATGTATAAAAATGTAAGATGAGATTCAACTTTGCACCCTGTCCTGTTTTTTTTTTTTTTGTAAAACACCAACGTTAAAAGTAAGTAGTACTATCTTGAAGTATTTAATAATAAGTATAAGTAAGTAACCCTGGTCTCATGTTATCTGCATTTCAACCTGAGTGCTAGATTATTTTAATTGTCTTTTTTCTATCTACAACATCTATCAATGTTGGAAGATCTCTCTTAGGACTAGTTTCTACCTTTAACAGAGCAAGGGCCTCTAGCTTGCAGTTGTCAGCTAAGGTCAAACTCTGCTCTGCAACTTACACACACACACACACACACACTCACACACACACACACACACACACACACACACACACACACACACACACACACACACACACACACACACACACACACTCATTTATATGTTTTATGAGGACCAACTTTATAACCATCACTTGTGGGGGGCCACCTTTCTAAAGGTGCTAGACGTATGATAAAATCAAGTATACTCAGCATAGCTTTGTTAGCTTATACCTTCAAACATCTGAATTGATAAAGTAATGACTTCCCCATCCTATATGGGGACTTGTAAAAAACTGAGTTAACATGGTTGGTTGGACCTCATTTGCATGTTATTTACATAATTCACACAAATTCCATCATGATTAGTGGGACTTTGCAACAAATAAATTAAATAAAGGTTTAATTTACAGATTTAATCCATGTAGAATGAAAATATGCATAAACAGTACTTTAATAACAAAATTTGTAAATTCATCTTAGCTTAGTCGTTTATAGATAGCGGATAATGTGGAGCATGAAGCTTGAAAAAACCATCACACATCTTAACATAGCAAAACATATGATTTATTGATATACAGTTGAAACCAGATATTTACATACACTTCAGAAAACTTATCAGTAAACTTTTATTTCTTTACTGTCATACATGAAATCCGAGTAAACTTTTTCTGTTTTAGATCTCCATTTGAGTTAATTGGTGGCACGCCTGTGGATGCATATAAAGGCACACCTCAAACACAGAGCCTCTTTCTTTGACATCATGGGAAAATTAAGAGAAATCAATCAAGACATCAGGAAAATGATTGTGGACATCTACAAGTGTGGCTCATCCTTGGGTACAATTTCCAGATGCCTGAAGGTCCCACGTTCATCTGTTCAGACAATAATATGCAAGTATAAAAAACATGGGAATGTACAACCATCATACCGCTCAGGAAGGAGACCGATTCTGAATCCCAGAGAGGAAGGTTTTTTGGTGTGAAATGTGCGAATCAATCCCAGGACAACAGCAAAAGACCTTGTGAAGATGCTAGCTGAAACTGGTAAGACCGTGTCCACAGTAAAACAAGTCCTGTACCACCATGAGATAAAAGGTTACTCTGTGAGAAGAAAGCCATTACTTCAAAACCACCATAAAAAAGCCAGACATGTGGACAAAAATCTTAATTTCTGGAGTCCTGTGGTCTGACGAAACAAAGATTGAACTGTTCGGCCATAATGATAAACGGTATATTTGGAAGAAAAAGGGCGAAGCTTTGAATCCTCAGAACACCATCCCAAGTGTGAAGTATGGGGGTGGTAGTATAATGTTATGGGGTTGCTTTGCTGCATTAGGAACTGGTGCACTTCACAAAATAGATGGCCTCATGAGAAAAGAAAATGTTGTGGATATATTGAAGCAACATCTGAAGACATCGGCCAGGAAGTTAAAGCTTGGGCGCAAATGGGTCTTCCAAATGGACACTGACCCCAAGCATACCTCCAAATTAGTTACAAAGTGGACAACAAAGTCAAGGTATTGGAGTGGCCATCACAAAGCCCTGATCTCAATCCCATAGAACATTTGTGGGCGGCACTGAAAAGGCGAGTGCGAGCAAGAAGGCCTACAAACCTGACCCAGTTACACCAGTTCTGTCAAGAGGAGTGGGCCAAAATTCCAGCAAACTATTGTAGAAAGCTTGTGGAAGGATACCCAAAACGTTTGGCCCAAGTGAAACAGGCAATCCTACCAAATACTAAGAAAGTGTTCCGGCGTTGGAGGTGTCGATGAATCGATGATGAAAAGGGATTTAGGAGAGCCGGTTGCCGTCAGTGCTGCAAATAAATACGGGGTGTTAAGCGGCGTTCCAGGGGACGGATGACACCACTCCAGATCCTCTGGGAAGAAAAAAAATCACACATTACAATCACAGTCGCAAAAAAAAAAAAAAAAAAAGCATTTTAACTATTTTGGCAAATAATTAGCACATAAAAATTAGACCCACCATTTTTGCTAGTCTTTGTGTCTCACGATTTTAGGTCTATAGAGGGTCCGTGGCAGGGGCAGAGACTGTTGGTCAGCATCCCCAAATATCAATCTTTTTCTCATGTTTTCATAAGAACTCCTTATTTTGTCTCTTCTGATGACATAGTCAATGGTATCAAACTGTTTCTTCAAAATCTCCCAGTCACACCATTGTATAAAGAAGACGTTTTTAAACCATTTGTTGTATTCCTCATTAGAAACAGGGTATGGTTTTAACTTCCATTCTTCAGGACCACGGGCTGCAACTAACTTCTCCCTTTCGCTGCATACGCTAAGGAAAATAAAATCCTCTGTAGGTCTAGTGAAACGGTCTGCTTCCACACGATAGACACTGGCTCCAATGCTACTGTCCCATTGACAAACATACACTAGCTCAGGTAGGCCAGGATTTTCAAGGTCTGGGCAGACAACCTCACGAAAAAGGAACGGGGCCAGTCTTTCACAGAGATTGTACAGGCTCTGTTTGGCTTTGCCAGATAGTTCGACAGCAACACTAGTGTAAACAGCTAATGTCACGTATCCTGCACTGTATCGAATTGAATATCTGTATCCATTGACACCGACATATTCTAGATCAGATGTACACGATTCAGTCATGCTTGTAGGAAAGATCTCTGACGGAATCGCTTTTTCTGGGGAGCCTGGCTCAAACCGCATGTTGTTCCAGTATTACGCACCGCCTGATGCCTTTTTCGAGGGGCCTGTCGCAAGCCAAATAGTGTTCCAGTCTCTCCACCTCCCCATGACTCTTTTGGGGTTAGTGTACAGAGCAAAGGTAGGGGTCCTACTCTAGCTGTCTCACATTCTTCAACATCAGATGATCCTGATTGTTGTCCAAATGTGTGGATAGACATGGCTGAAAAACGATTCCTCTTGTTTTCACCAAAAGAATTAAAAAGAAAATCCACAGCTGGTTTTGTTGAAGGGTGAGAAAAAACGAGCTAGTTAAAAAACTGCAGGTAAAAAGTGAGCAGCCAGCATGAAACCAAGACTTTTAAATCCTACAAGCCACCCCTGCATGACGATTTAACACCCCAACAATAGCCCTCACATTTACAAGCTAACCATTGGTCTATCAGGCGTTTTTAACACCTTTTACAAATGTAAATACATCATCACGTCAGGAGAGGTAACCCCACCCTACGCAGGATGGCCGCGACGTCATCACAATCGCGCGCAGATGCGCCCCAGATTCGGCCGCTAGAGGCACTAGCCGCGTGATGTGCACGCGTCTTTTGATTTCTCACTGGTTCGCTTATTTGAAATGAAAACGCTATTACTGGTATAGAGTGTTGGAGCATGGGAAAAGGGGTGTGTTGGGAAAAGGGAGTGAACACCGGGCCAGAACGGAAGCAGGCCACGCAGGTTCAGACACCGAGCCTAGCTGTGTGCATCTCCAACCTTTGGGCTAAGTCATTTCTCCCAACCTTACACAGCGATGCATGTACGGTTTCCACGTATATAAGCGTGTCGTGATTTACATGCTCTGTGGATGCTTTTACAAGGTCACTGACACTGCGTGACACATTCAGACTTGCTGCTTGGGAGATGCAGGGTCCATATGAATCTTGTCATGGTGTCAGCGCCCGAGGTCCCCGAGTGTATGGCACGCACATTCTCCCTGACATCAGCTGCATTTCCTTGGATAGCGTGCGATATTCAGCAAATTTGACGTTTGACTGATTTGACGTTTGGCCACCGTCCACGGGTGCCGCTAGGGATCCTTTCCACCAGGTCATTACGGTGTATGCGCTTCAGCAGGATGATCAAGACCGCGCGGGCTTTATCGTTAGAAGCGCCGGGCGATTGCATCTGCTATCTGGGTTCTATGAGTCGGAGGCGATCCAAAACGGCTCGAGCAATGGGCCTCGACCAAACACTTGTATGTCGCGCAGGAAATACTTGAGTCCCACAAAATCCTCAGTGCCGGGATCGTCCAAGATGGCAAGTATCTCTCCGGACACCTCGGTGCGGCACGGAGCCACAGAAGACGTTGTGGTTGTCGTTGTCCTCCCAGGTTTCCATAAACGTCTTACAAACATCGTTGCCCTTCTTCCTTGCATGGTCGATCAAGGCCCTAGCCCTGTACCGAGTGCCTCTCATAGCCTGGATGTACTCCAACTCTTCACCTGATATCATCTCGTGGTGCAACAGAACATCGGCCACGTAGTTCACTCTGGCCATGTTACTGGCCTCTATGTAGCTGAGTCTTTTTCGGGTAAGACTTTCCATGGTAAGATACTCTGTGTGAGGCCACATTCAAAATCGTTAGGACGGTGGATACTTGTTTGGACATGTGTGTCTTCGTAAGGTAAAACGGGAATCTCTCTCTCTCTCTCTCTCTCTCTCTCTCCACATTCTGCTCCAAATAGTGTAAAGATACTTGATTTAATTCTTACTCAGTCCCTCATTTCAAACGATCTGTGGCATGTTCTGTCGCTGTCTGCTTCAGTCTTTATACTATTGTAAGGGGGTGTGGTTAGGAAAATTTGGAACGGGGCGTAGTTTGGAAACTTCTGAAAAAAAGGTGTGGTATGGAAGCGTTCTGGGCGTAAAAAAAAAAAACACTTGTTTTCTTTGAATTCAGTTTTATGAGGGTCGTAAATACTTAAGGAAGTACTGATCTTTTTTAAATTGACATCTTTCACCACATTAAACACATTTTTTTTTTTGTCAAATGTGCTAGTTACATTAAAATTATACAAAATAAGTTTTGTATTCACAAATTCATGTTGAACATACCATATCTTGCCTGTAAGACTTACATTTTGGCGACATTGTTTTAATTCTGAATTACAACGCTAACGTCTCTAAAACATAAATGCATCCGGTGAAGTCATATAACTTCAAGTTAGAACTATTTACTTTAACGCTGCGCGTTTTACAAAGAAACATATTTGGTTCAGGTTGCATTTTGTATAAATACAAAAGCATACTTTTTGTTTTTAATTTTTGTTTGCATCTTTCACCACATTAAACACAAACAATCTTTTAAGTCAATGTGGTTACATTTAAATGATACAAATGTATTCACAAATTAAAATTCATATGCATATGTGCGTAACATTAGTGGCTCACATGCAGCGCAACATGACAACATGTACTGACAACATGAACTGTGTCTGTTTGTGTGCGTGTTTCATGTGTATAATGGCACACAAGCACAGGAAAGTTGTAGGAGTGTGTGTATGGATGAATATTATACTTTTTTTTTTCTATGGCGGTCATTTTGACCGTAGAAAAAAATAAGTGTGACTAAGTTGAATAAATCACTCAAAATTCAAAGAAAGTAGTCACAATGAATGTTATGTGTTCAAATGCCATTTGTGGTTTTGTGTGATCTGTTGAAAATGTTTTTTTTTTTACTACTTCTTACTGGTTCGCTTATTTGAATTAAAAACGCAATTTCTGGTAGAGTGTTGCTGTGGGCATGGGAAAAAAGAGGCGGGGGAAAAGGGGTATGTTGGGAAAAGGGAGTAACACCCGATCCCGGGCCAGAACGAAGAAGGCACAGCCAGATGATACGGAGCAGCGGAGGACGTTAGGACACCCAGACATATGGACTAGAGCTAAGCATGCACAGACATACGATCAACATGTACTGACAACATGAACTGTGGCTGTTTGTGTGTGTGTGTGTGTGTCGTGAGTGTGTGGAGTGTGTGTGTGTGTGTGTGTGTGTGTGTCGTGAGTGTGGGTAGAAATGCATTGACCTTTGGGCTTAGGCCCATTCACGCTTATTACAATCACTTACTTGGCCTGTTGTAAGAGGAGCCTTACACATTCCTATTTTACAACCCTGCCTTACACGTTCTGCTCTCTGCTCCAAAGAGTGTAAAGATACTTGATTTAATTCTTGGTCATTGGCTCATTTCAAACGCATCAGTGTTACTCAAACTTACATTCATGCTGTGTGTAGAATGAAAAACCTATCTTTCTCTGTTTCAAACGGGGAAGAAACCCTTTTATGCTCAAAATTTAACGCTTACACCCCTCTCTCTCACTGGATCATTTCAAACACATCCGGATATTTCATCTCTAACGCTCATTGGATCATTTAAATGAAACATTTTTCTACTTCCTGTGACGCCCTCATTGCATCACTTAACACACGTCATTTCGGGACACGCCTTCCTTCTAGAAGCTTCCAGAACAGACCAGTCACACACACCTGGAAGGCATCAATCACTTTCTGTAGGTCGTGACCTCTTGACCCCCGGGTCAAAAGGTCATCCATCAAAATCCCACATACCAAAGTGACAGAAACCTCCTCCTTATATCTCTACTCTGAACCATCACTTTAAAACTAGCGATTGAGACCATAAACACTTCATGACAATGTGAACTGAGGTAATAAATCAAGTGAGAAGTGGGTCATTTCGCCATAGACTTCTACAGAAACCGACCTCCTTTTGCAACCGCACGTGTCGCCCCCTGCTGGAATTCAGATAGAATTCAGGTTTAAGGCACTTCCGCATTTGCAGCACTTTGCCAAACTGGATGCGCTGTCCACTAATAATATATAGTCTATAGTAACTGCTTAGCTTCTTGAAGAGATACATTCTGCAACACAGCCAGGCCCTGAAGAAAAAAATGGTTAATTAACAAGATCATTTAAATATAATGTTACCAACACTGAAAGACAGACACAGATCACAAAGACAAGCTTTGATCATCTTTTGTTGATGTTGAAGTTTAATGTGCTGGCTATAATCAATTATTATAGTCCCATTAAACAAACAAGTACGGAAGGCTATCAGTTAGCAATAAGCAAATGTCAACAGATGATTGTTTGTAACGTAAGTGCTTTTAAGACTATCAAAGTTTACGTTAGTTAACTTCCTGACACTTCGGCTAGTTAGCTAACATTAACTTTGCTGTCAAATTCAAGACACCAAAATTGTTGTCAACATTAGCGTTAAACAAATAAAAAGTGACGTTATTCACAATCAGAAACGTCATACTCCACTTCGTCGTGTTGTTCATCCATCTCGCGGTATAAATTGTCAATATAAATATAAGGTCCATGGTGGAAATGCATGGATGTATTAAAGGTCCCATGGCATGAAAATGTCACTCTGAGTTTTTTTAACATTAATATGCGTTCCCCCAGCCTGCCTATGGTCCCCCAGTGGCTAGAAATGGTGATATGTGTAAACCGAGCCCTGGGTATCCTGCTCTGCCTTTGAGAAAATGAAAGCTTAGATGGGCCGATCTGGAATCATGCTCCTTATGAGGTCATAAGGAGCAAGGTTACCTCCCCTTTCTCTGCTTTGCCCGCCCAGAGAATTTGGCCCACCCATGAGAAAGAGACATCATGGCTTTCAAACGAGCAAAGTGGCAGTTGGTCAAGGCCACACCCCCACTCTCCACCTTGCCCCCCTCTCTCCTCCTCAATAGCTACAGACACAGAAATGGCACATACTAAGGAAACCTTATTGTGGGACTGGCTCTAGTGGCTGGAATTCTGCACCAAGGCTGAATTTGAGGAAAGAGACTTCAGATACAGTATTAAGGGACCACCAAGGTCTATATAAAAGAGAACATGCGGTCCCACTTTAGTAGTTTGCACAGTCGCGAAAAGCTTGGGTCCTAGAAATGCAGTCCTAGGATTGAAAGTCCTGAAAGTGAGACTTCACTCGCTCGACTGCTACAGATCCACTTATGACAACGTAGCCAGCTGATTCGCGGGATTGACTGACACCTGCGAGAACTCGAGTCATCGAGGACTCGTGAGTTGTCTGCGAGGCGAGCCGAGGCGAGCTGGCAATGTTTCGGACTGTCAACAACATTACAACGTAGCTGGCTGATTCGCGGGTTGTCGACGACTCATGAGTGATCGACAACTCACGAGTCCTCGATGACTCATGAGTTGTCGAGAACTCATGAGTTGTCAACAACTCATGAGTTCCATGGTCTGCGAGGCGAGCTTGTAATGTTTCTGAGTCTGCGGGTCGGGAAGTTCCTATAACTTGTCTCGGACTGTCTCTCTGCTCACTCAGGCGCTTGAGTTGACTTGAGAGAGATGTGGGATGACACGCAGCAAAGGGCAGCAGGTCGGATTCGAACCCGCACCGCTGCAGGATTCAGCCAACATGGGGTGAACGCCTTTACTGGGTGAGCTAGGAGCAAGGATGTTTACTTTCTTTATTCTTTACCAATTTGAATATTATGGTCACAAATTGTTTCCACTGTTACCATCCAATTGCCAACTACTGACAGACAAACTGGAATATTTCAGCTGTTCAATTTTTACATGTATGAAAGACTTATATATTGGAACATTGGACAGTATTGTGAAAGCTGTTTTTGAGATGTGGGACTAAATGTAGCAGTAAGGTAGGGCTAAAGTGTGTTTATACTAACCTACAGTTTGTTCTATTTGATCCTCCTGATGTTCTTGGAGTGACCTATATTGCTATTTGCATGATGGGGTTTAGTCTCGAGCTGCATTTGTATTTGCCATGCAGAGTCCAGTGAAATAAGATCCTCGCAGTTCATTGTCCTTTAAAGCATGCACTGACTGTGCAGACAATTGGACAAGGTTGTGCAGTTTACTTTCAAAATTCTTCGTTCATTAGCAGACTTTTCAACAGAAATAAAAGTAATACTTTGATTTTGACATTTTAATACGTCAATTTTTATATCACCTTTTTCTGTTCAAGGTTGCAGGGGCTGCTGTTTATCGCAGTACTGGGTGAGTGGCAGTATTCACAACAGAATAGAAAGTACCATCAGGTATGTGTAATCATGCAAAGAACACAGTCAACAGACAGAAAGTGCTTAAATGTGTGTGTGAATGGCCTTTGTGTGCTTTTTTAGAAGCTATGTAATCCCACCAAACAATTGCAACAGAAAGAGGCTAAAAAAAGAGAAAGGGCTGATTTACCTAGCAGTTAAGGCTGTGGCTCCTCTGTACTTGCTCCTGTTACTCAGACCGTGCCCTTTGTCTGGAGCCAGGGCTTGGTCCGAGACACAAATTTGCATGCCAAGGGCCACTTGAATGCGAAACTCCCCGGATTCTCAGTACCTGACATGCAAAACCAGTGGGGGACCAGTTAAAATGGCACACACATACAGTCAACACAGGTGTACTCTAGTCAAGAGCATCCCCCCCCCCTTCTTTAGAGCTCCAAACCTTACCACTCTTCCCAGAGAGTGTTATGGAAATAAGCACTGAGATTTTGCTGGGATACTGTACCTGCAGATTGATGAGGGTTGGATGTAAGGATTGGAGGCAAGGTGATATCTAGGTTGGTCCATAAAACTAAAAGCAGTGTGGGTGCAAGGATCAGAGGTTGAGGGACAGATCAACAGTAGTTGAAGAAAAAGACGACTAAGATAGCGAGAATTCAAAGGATGCCTAGGTCTTTCCTTGTTAAAAAGAAACGTGGGGCATGTGGAGCATGGCAATGGAAAGAGCCAGAACAGCTTGAGTGGAAAGAAGATAATACAGAAGGTAAGAATTTAAAGTATCTTTAAATGTATTTTCAGCTGTCAGAATTAGGCAGAACATCAAAGTTGGTTTATCCCTGTTAAAGTGTATCATGCATTTCTTTTTGTTTGTATGTACTGTATGTATCCTATGTATGTATGTATGTACGATATTTGTATGTGGTCATTCATTTGCGTTTGTTAATTTACTTATAAAGTAAACAATTGTTTCTTTTTTATCCCTTTTAGTCAGTGAAATTGCTATGGAGCAGATATCCTGCAGTGACACCCAACAGCCTGCAACTGTGCCTCAGTCAGTAGCCACCGTAGGGTGTGGGACAGCAGCTGGAATGAGAGTGTCAGTGCCTTTTGCAGGATCAGGAGGACCAGGGGCTGACACCAGGCCAGACTGGTCCACACTTATGCTACGGGGCTCCTTCTACCATCCCAGTACAATGGCGCTGGTCAGCAGAGCAAAGGTAAGGTCAGGCTTTTCTTGTCAAGTATAGTGTCACTCCTATATTATGACCAAGTTTACTGGGCTTCCATACAAATGCTCACCCAACTTTTGACAATTTTTTACTGTGTATTGATAACTATCATATCTAGTATCAGCTAGTGACTGCTGTGAATAGGACAGCTGACAGCCTGGAAAAACAGCTTACTGAAGGAAATGGACTTGACTGGAAAACATGGACTAGCAATCCCTGGTGGCAGCAGCTTAGTATGTTAGGCTGCACCATTTATAGCCCAGGCCCACCATTTACCCCAAGGGTCAGCGAGAACAGGGGTGAAAGATGACTCACCCCACTCATGACCTGTGCTATCAACCTTGAAATGGAACTCACAACAAATAGGGAAAGTACTTCAGTGGGAGCCACAGTATCAAAGGTGTGATAAGTCACACCCGGGACGTTTTACGAGTACAATTAATTCACACATCAGTTTTTGTTTTAAACGGTTGCTTTTGTCATGAGTAATTTTACACAGAACAGCAATATTACGCAGCGATAAAGCGACGTAATATTTTCGAACGAGGTAAATGAAAGGGACTATAGGGAGTTAGAAGCTTACTTACTAAAGCTGTACACAGATGGGGTAAGGGAGTTAGCATTACCTAGGGTGACCATATTTTGATTTCCAAAAAAGAGGACACTCGGCCCGGCCTAGAGACACAAATTTAGACAGGCTTCTCAGAGGTTAATGAACATGCTTTATTATGCCTCAATGGTGCAAAAATAACTTCTGTAATAAAATAAAATAAAATCTGTAAAACCTGTAACAAAATAATAGCTCTCTTTTAAAATAAATAAATAAATAATATGAAATAATGTTCTAAATATGACCTCTTCTGTGTTAGAAAATCCAGCTTCAACTAAATATTTCTTAATACCTTTTCAATGTAATAAGATAAATAATAAAGACACGGAAAAATATGTGCCAGCTTTGCACACGGTGCACACCGCCTCCCACTTATCCGGTCCCGGAACGGTACGTGGGACATTTTTTTTGCTGTTCAACTGTGAAGCTGCACTAGTCTTATTTTATGGTTGTGCGCAGGCTCCACGCAGAGCTTTCACCGTAGCCTACGTAAGTGGCATGATGTTTATACTTGTGCGCTGGTGTGTGCGTCGAGCCGGCATGTGTGTGTGTGTGTGTGGGGAGTGGGTGATAGAGCAAGGGAGAAGTGAGAGTGACGGCGAGCGAGTACGACACGGACACGTCCGGGCAAAAGAGGAAGTTTGGTCACCCTAGCATTACCATTATATATGCCCTCCACTGGGCATGGATCTTAGCCCGCACTCTAAAAGAGATGGAAATGGTAGTATGTCAGCATCCGTCCCCTGGACCTAATGGTGTACCCTATAGGCTGTATAAAAATGCTCTGAACGTGTGATTTTTGTGGAGCCTTATCAGAGTAGCATGGATGAAGCAGCTATGCATGGTCTAGCAAAGGGCAGAAGGGATCTTTACGCCTAAGGAGAATTATTCAGTAGTAATAGGACAATTTAGGCCTATCTGTCTTGTTAATGTAGAAGGTAAGATTTTAGATTTTATTTTAGTGGTACATAGATTGTTTGGGTACCTAGAAAGGATTAAAGGGTGATAGAATGCAAAACCGATTTTACCCTGTCATAGTTGAATAACGACAGTTTGGTGGGTATATGGGACATACATAGAAGCTCAAAATCCTATTGACACCCCTTTACTATGAAAATCTCATATTTTGAAACTGCTGCTGAAAACGGGCGAATCTCAACAAAGCTGGAAGTTGACGTCAACCTCCCAAGACCTGTAACCCCAACATTTACATAGGCTACACAACTGACCTGAGATCAGGTAGTCTTCTGAATCTAGGTCACGCAGATCTCTGCTATTCCATTACAAAATTCACTTCTGAAACTTTTTTATGCGAGAAATCAACTATGCAAAGCTCAAATATGGGCGTTTTACGAAAATGGATGGCTAATTGCAAATTTTGTCCGACTGTGTGTTGGAGTTAAGTGGCCGGTGCTGCCTGGATTGCTACATCGCCGCCCTGCCTGTCCTCCGTCACAGACCCCGGCCTGCTGTGAGCTCGATTGAGCACGGCCGGCAGCCCGGTGCTCAATACCCACGCAAACTCACCCTTTTGTGGGTAACTGGACTACTACATGCCCCTGCCCTGACAGCTCCAGGGCCTGCAGCTCGCTGTTCTCCCTCCCCTCTTCCTGCTACCGGCCGGCCGGTGAGTGAATGAGAGCGCAGTCAGCGAGCTTGTTACGCCTGCAATCTCTTACCGAAGCCCGCAGGTTCCAGTTAATCTTATAATGGGTATGTGTGTTGAGTTATTTAAATAAACAATCGGGGAAATAAACGCCTCTTGTCCGCGAGTCTCATTGATAGAGCCCGCGGTAAGCTGGAGTCCATCAATGAGAGCTAGCTAGCCTCCTCCTAACTCTGACATTCACAAAAATGCATTAGACGCCTCGCGTTCATAAAAATGCCTTAAAATCAAATCAGACACCAATGGTTAGCTTTATAAGACATTGGGGAATGATGTTATATAAGTGGCGTGACGAAATTCAAACTGTAAATATACTTTAGTTATGCCGACAGTGTAGCTAGCTAGCTGCGATATTTCCCCATTGTATTGAATGGGACATATAGCAAGCAGCTGCTCGTCCTACAAAGACGCCTCACGTTCATAAAAATGCCTTAAAATCAAATCGGACATAACGGTTAGCTTTATAAGACATTGGGGAATGATGTTATGTAAGTGGCGTGATGAAATTCAAACCGTAAATATATTATAGTTATGCCGGCAGCTGGCCGCGGAGCCCCGTAAGCAGTATCCACAAAGGGTGACTTTGCGCTGGGTATGGAGCCCAGCAGGCTGCCGCTTTCTCGTCAGACTGTGTGGAGCTCCTAAAGTCCGACACGTCTTACCAAATTTGCAATTAGCCATCAATTTCCGTAAAACGGCCCATATTTGAGATTTATATAGTTGATTTCTCACATAAAAAAGTCTCAGAAGTGAAATTGGTAAGGAAACATTGCAGTGTCTGGAATATGAGATTCTGTCACATCTCTAATGTATGTGTATTGGGGATTTGCTAAACCAATACTAATGTGTGTGTATGGCGATACGCTCAACCAATCAGCGCGCGTCTCTAATGTGTGCGTATGGCAATTCGCTCAACCAATCAGCTCGCAGCTCATCTAAATATTCATGAGCATACCATATTTGGAAGAAAAGCTCTTGTTACAAATAGGGCCAAAACACAGGGATGCATAAGGGCCCATAAAATATCAACCAGGCCATTTTCAGCCCAACCAATGTTACATACCCCATTATGAGACCATAAGGAACAGTGTGAAATACCCTATATAATAATTCTATCACCCCTTTAAGCTAATCACCACCTCAGTGTAGAAAGCCAGAATACCACATTTTTCTGAGTGCTTGGAGCACACCAGGATTCTAAATCATACTATGTATTGATAACTGTTTAGACTGCACATTTTTCCTTGTAAGCTAACTAGAGTAAGACAAATTCTGATGCTGATCAGTGTTATCCATGTTTTAATATTCATCAAGCAGTTATATCTTTCTACCAGCCCCGTCCCCGTACTTCCCCCAGCTCAGGTGACTTTGTGTGCTCAGTGTGCCACAAGATATTCCCTCTGCAGCGCATGTTGACCCGACACTTGAAGTGCCACAGCCTGGTGAAGAGACATCCTTGTCGATTTTGTGGCAAAGGATTCAACGATACCTTCGACCTCAAGAGGCATATGCGAACACACACAGGTCAGGAATAAACTTTACTCACACACACACACACACACACACACACACACACATATTCACATTCACACACAAACGCATGCAACAACAGAGAGTTTTGGAAATTAGTTATGTCTGCTGTATCCTATAGGCTTTCTTAGAAAATCCTTTTCTTTTATCAAAGTATTAGAACCACAAACTAAAAATACTCTGTTACAATTAGAAATGATTAAAGCTACAAGCAGAGATTAATGGACGCTTGCACTCGAGTCATGTCGGGAGTGCCGCAGCTCCCAGTCAATGCAGCATTGTATTTCCGTGACCATCGAACACTGTACGCAAGATTTAGACTTAATTCTCTCCATAGAGTGCATACCGTTGGAAATGACATATTTCTAATTGTGCACCACTTCCTGTGTCCTCTATGGGGCACTGAAAACACACCCTATTTATACGTCATGTTGCTGTATATCATGTTTAAACTACAACATAAATGCTCCCATTGGTAATTGAGCTAAATCTGATATGCATAATTTATTGTTCATATTTGCCATTTACCCCTTTGAGATCATATTTATGATCATATGATCATTTTCATTTTTTGTGAGAAAGGAAATTCAATTATTAAAAAGGTAAACAATTTGGTAACTTGTATGGTAACTGTGTGGGAATAGCAGGTGCAGAAAGACAACATTCCCACACACAGACACCTACAATCAGACACGACCACATAAAGACGCACAGACACACACACACACACACACACACACACACACACACACACACACAGAGATACACATCAAACAAATCTCCCGGGGAGAGGCAGGGGAGAGCAGCGGAGGAAAAGCGCATTTCCTCCGCTGCACGGTGTGGGAGGAGCCCCTGCCTCTCCCCGTTGCTGGCAGGCTCTCGAGAGAGGAGATAAGAAAATCTCTTAACTTTATGTCGGAGGAAATAAGCAAAGTGGCAAACCAACAAACAAAACTACTTGTGCTAATGGAGAAAGTACAGGAGCTCAAATTTATAATAAAGGAGAAGGCGCATGTTAAAATCTGGTGCCCGGTATCTACCGGATGGAATAGTGGCGTGGATTTTGGTGCCTCATTACGGTGCCACTTAAATGTCTGCGATGGAGGAAAGTGCTTAACAGTATCATTAAAAAAGGCACAGCCAAATCCGCTTATCCAAACCACTTACCCCTTACCAGACCAATCTCTCTTATTCCTAGATATTAGAAAAATTGTACGAATGGACCACTTCATTGAAACCCACACATTATTGGTGATCACCAATTCAGATCCAACCGATCCACCACAATGGCAGTTATGGAATTAGTAGAGGAGATATCAACAGCAATAGAAAATAAAAAATTCAGAGTAGTAGTAAATACTACTACTCTGAATTTCTTATTAGATCTGAAAAAAGCATTTGACTCCATAGATCATGCAATGTTAACGAGAAAACTAGAAAAATATGGCATAAGAGGTGTAGCACACACATGGCTTAGTAACTATCTTGTCAACAGACAGCAGTATGTACAAATACGTAATGATAATTCTGATTTAATGAAAGCAACATGTGGGGTTCTACAAGGTTCAGTACTTGGTCCAAAGCTGTTCATGTTGTACATAAATGATCGTATAGACATAATGTGTCTAAATTGTTGAAATATGTGTTGGTTGGGACCTGGGGCAGCTTTCGGATACAATGGAGAAAGAGCTGAACATTTTAAAACAATGGTTTAATTATAATAAGTTGTCTTTAAATTTAAATATAATTATGAAGCAAATATGATAGAAAATGTGAAAATAGAAAGAGTCTATGAAAGCAAATTCTTAGGAGTGATTATAGACCACATATTATGCTGGAAATCCCATATCAAACAAGTGAAAACAAAAGGATCAATGTCCATTGTGATATTTAAAAACAAAGATGTGCTCAATTCATATTCATTACATATATTGTACAGTTCCTTAATATTGCCATACGTTGTGGAAATATGGGGAAACACGTACAATTACTAACCCTATTTTTATATTACAAAAGAGAGCAATATTAACAGAGCAGAATACCATTAACCATCAAATAGATATTTATAAACTCACACACACTTAAATTTAGACACTTGGTGGAAGCCAAAACAATGCAAATAATGTATAGTGTCAAAAATAGGATGGTTCCAGACTGTATCCAGAAGCTGTTTCAGATTAGAAGCTGAAAGTAAGTATGAACTGAGGGGAATGTGCATGTTCACAAAGCTAAACAGCAAAAGGAGTAAACGTGGAATCTTTTAGATGAAGTGTTAATGTGTCACACGCTACAAAGATTTTTTTTTAAATAAAAAAAGTAGGACAAATATAAAAGTGAGGCATGAATGGCAATGAATGTATTTTGTTCTGTTTATTTTTTGTTTTATATCTTCTGTAAATATGTGTGTTAATATGTACTGTATATAAAATACAGAAATTAATAATACATTTTATAACATTGATAATATCCTGAGGGACCTAAGAACAAAATAAGAATAAAATAGAATGTAAAAAGGGTAGGTGTAATAAGCAAATGCTTCAACCTACACCTTTTCGATCAGTATTGATTATAGACGAGAATATGACACTGTATGAACTAAGTTGACACTTTGTTTTTGTTAGTTTTTTATCATGTATGTTATGTTTGTGATGTTGTGTATCTATGTGAGCGAAATAAAACTAAACAAAAAAATAGTGGGGTCTACACGTTATACAGCAACATGACGTATAGTGTGTGTTCTCTAACGCCACATAGTGGACAGAGAAAGTGTTACAGGCAATTCATCACTTCTTGCAGCTTTAATTAGGGCCCGAGCACAAAAGTGCCAAGGCCCAACGGAAATCTATGAGCCAATATTGAGTTGCAACTCAAATTGCAACGTTCTGCTTTGATTGGGCTCGGGCGTGGCCAGCGGGCTAACACATGCCATGGTTCAGATAAAGGTTCTTTGATCTTTACAAAATTTGGAATTCAGCCATCTTGCATTAAGTGCATTAGTTTTCATTTTACAAACACGTTTAGGACTTACGGAGGCAAAAAAGAAACTCAAAACTTTAATTATTGCATATTTTAAAGGTCCCATGGCATGAAAATTTCACTTTATGAGATTTTTTAACATTAATATGCGTTCCCCCAGCCTAACTATGGTCCCCCCAGTGGCTAGAAATGGTGATAGGTGTAAACCAAGCCCTGGATATCCTGCTCTGCCTTTGAGAAAATGAAAGCTCAAATGGGCCGATCTGGAATCTTCTCATGAGGTCATAAGGAGAAAGGTTACCTCCCCTTTCCCTGCTTTGCCCGCCCAGAGAATTTGGCCAACCCATGAGAGAGAAACATCATGGCTTTCAAACGTGCAAAGTGACAGTTGGTCAAGGCCACACCCCCACTCTCCACCTTGCCCCCCCTCTCTCCTCCTCAATAGCTACAGACACAGAAATGGCACATACTAAGGAAAGCTCATTGTGGGACTGGCTCTAGTGGCTGTAATTCTGCATCAAGGCTGAATTTGGGGAAAGAGACTTCAGATACAGTATTAGGGGACCACTAAGGTCTATATAAAAGAGACTTCAGATACAGTATTAGGGGACCACTAAGGTCTATATAAAAGAGACTTCAGATACAGTATTAGGGGACCACTAAGGTCTATATAAAAGAGACTTCAGATACAGTATTAGGGGACCACTAAGGCCTATATAAAAGAGACTTCAGATACAGTATTAGGGGACCACTAAGGTCTATATAAAAGAGACTTCAGATACAGTATTAGGGGACCACTAAGGTCTATATAAAAGAGACTTCAGATACAGTATTAGGGGACCACTAAGGTCTATATAAAAGCAGCCAAAGAGCATCATGTTATGGGACCTTTAAGGAGTTTGCCTACCTGATTGTAAATGTGGTGAATATCTTAAGGGAGAATAAGGCTTCTTGTGCATTTAAGCTATTATTATTTTGAGCCAGGCCTATTCCTGACTGATCAGAACACACAAAAATATATAAATAATAATTAAAATATATATATAATAATTAAAATAATCTTTAAAAAATAAATAAAAATGTTTGGTGCAGTTAAGGGAAGCTGTTGAGAGCACCCGCACCCCTACTTCCAAGGTCTATGATCCCAGAATATATGTGTGGTGTAGCAGACCACACGGCGCTGTGGAGATAGGTCTGGCCATGCTGGACTAGTTAACCACTGATGCCAATCTAAATGTATAAATGCATCATCACAAAAATGCACAGGAAAAAAACTCTTTTCTCTCACCCTGCTGCAGGTATACGTCCCTACAAGTGTGAGCTATGTGAGAAAGCCTTCACACAGCGTTGCTCTCTGGAGTCCCACATGAGGAAGATTCACGGTGTTCACCAACAGTATGCCTACCGCCAGAGACGCTCCAAGATCTTTGTATGTGAGGACTGTGGTTACACCTCAAGCCGCCCTGATGAGTATTTCCTTCATGTAAGACAGTGCCACCCTGGCAGTCCCGCCCTCCGAAGGTACTACCGCCGCCAGGTCCATGAGAACAGCAGCTTTGCTTCAGAAGACAATAAACTCAACCCCTATTTGCTGTACTCAGCCCCTGCATATTATATGTAGATTTCATTCTAATGAAAAGGACATTGTATTGGAGCATTGCATTGTAGCTGTTTTAAGTCATTCATAATTGACATTTTAAGGATTTTTTTGAATTTGTATTCAACTAAGTTGTAAGAGATATTTTTTTGTTTAGCTATATAGTTTTCAACTATAGCTTTTACTTTAAGACTTTTTCTACCAGTTTTTAACACTTTTAGTGTTTGTTTTCTTGCACAGTTAAAATAAAAATGAAGGATCAAAAATTATTCTTAACATTTGTATTGTTTAATTACGTAAAAATGCATTTTAGGCTGTGCTGGCTGCCACTCTAAACAGCTGACAGGAAAAAAATACCCAAAAAGCCACAGAGTGGTGGTGTTTCTGCAAGAACGGAGACCCATGTACCCTGCAAAAAACATCAGAAAAAATAGTTAAAATATGATATATAGGTTACAAGACTTCAAAGAACCAATCAGCACCAAAAATGCCAAACTTTTTCTCTACTGGGAGACTGACAAAATGACACAAAAATCACCTTCCATCTTCTGCCCAATACCAAGTCCCACTATCGTATAGTCCTTGAAAGTAACCTACTCTTCCTTACCTCCTTAACATCTGTAGTGCTTAAAACCTAAACTGCATGACCAAGATGTTTAACTTGCAGACCCAACATTAAGGTACCAACTTATCCTAGCTGAACACTTTGCCTTTCCTTTGAGAGCAGGACATACATTTTTGCAGTGACCTACTGGAATAATTTGTATCCCAACTAGACTTCAAGTCTCAAGAACCATACTTCCCGTGTGACACAAAAAGTTTACCTGTGCACTCTGAAGAACATCAGTCAATATCAATATCTCAATATCAAAGTGCTCAGCAATCTTCAATAATTGGTAACTTATCCAGTAACTCTAGTAAAGGAGTCTGAATAAAATCCTTTACAACAGAGATCAAAAGTCCCCCAGCCCTAACCTTACCTAACAAAGAAACTTACCTAAGCAAGCTCAACCCTAGTCCCCAGGCTGTCACATGCGGCGGGTTCTAATGCACTCTAAACCAGCAGGCAAGCTGGTCCTTTCCCACAGCCATGGTGGTACTCCCAACCCACGATTCACCACTTTGCCTTACAGGGGAAAACTCCTTTAAACATTGACTATCAACACCCAGTTTACACAATACATCGGCGTCACGTTTTGGGCGTGTTGAACCACCAGAGCATCAAGCAGAAAGTTGAAACTTTATGGTAATGAGCTATGACGCGGTTCAGCGGCAAACCACCAGCAACCAATCAGATAGACGTCCTTCGCGCTGGCTGATTCCAGAGAAACATATGATGTAGCCTAAACTTTCGTTCCTACCAAAACATTAGTTCTGAGAAAATGGAGGAAAAGCTAATCATCGCTGTTGCTGGTTCCCTATAATTTCCGACATGACTTTGTTTGCGTATAGGGACCAGTTTAAAAAAAACGCGCAAGATTTATTTAAAGTAGAATTCACTTACATTAATGCGTTGTGTCAAACGGGAGGTTTACGTCTACAACAGTTTCATTCATATTTGTCATGCCCATTCCACTGTGCATTTTAGGTTTAAACTGTTTCTGACAGATACTCAAATTTGTCTCTGTCTTGCCAGCAATATATACGCTATCTCCCCCCTGTCCCTGCCCCAGCCCTTCTCCTCTTCCTTCTCCCCCTCCGCCTCCTCCTGAGGATAGTGATCATTTTTTAAAAGCCTGCAGGAAGACTTCAGAACCTTGTCTTAAGAACAAGGCAGGATCTCAAGTTTGAGAGGCACCACCTGGTGTATGAGGCAAAGTGTCCCTTGGGCTGAGAGGAGCGGGGTGCAGCTGACAACACTGTGAGGGATGTTAGTAAGCTTGTTACCCTCGCAGTTTGTCAGCTGCCCCCTGTTCTCTCTCTCTCACATGCACGTGAATACACACAGTATCATTCACACAGGAAGTGCTGTGAGGCTGCCTTTGGGCTGAGAAGAGTGGGTGCAGCTGACAACACTGTGAGGGGTGTTGGTAAGCTTGTTACCCTCGCAGTGCTATCAGCTGCCTCCTGTTCTCTCTCCCTCACATGCACGTGTGCAAACACACGCAGGGGGGGTGTCTAACTGCGTGTCAATGACTGCTCATGCACACGCATTCATTCTCCCTTGTGGGGGACTTTAGGAGACCGTTTTGGGCTTTAGCAGAAAGGGGGGAGGGACTGAGAAGTTGTCGATGTTCAAATGTTTTGGCTAAGTCCTGTATCTTCGCAATCCTACCTACTTTAATGTGTGTTAATTAAAAGTGGAGCATTTCACACAACTGCTGCATTTTCCATTATACTGTATATGAAGTCCACTTGTGGCAGGGATGCAGGCACAGTGCAGAGCAGCGTTTTTTTGCCACACATTTGTTGTTAAGATCTTAAGATCTTTAACGAATTTGGCTCAATCTCGGACAGGAGACATCAGCTATTAGTGATACAGTACCAACCCAAAGCAAAATTACATATTTGGTCATCACCATTCACGCATCGCTACAGCCGACAACTATGAAACTAAGTAGTGTTCAACGAGATCTGGCCAATTGGTCTGCGCTGCCGGCATCGCTGTCTTAAAATGAACATAGTTCCTTGTTTGAATTTCTTAAGTAAAATGATCCCTTTACCCCACCAATGCATTTCTGGAAGAAACTTGATACCATAATTCGCCAGTATATTTGGAATAATAAACAACCTTGGCTAAAATACTCTACCCTGCAATGTACCACAAACACATCATACACTTAACAACAAACCTTTTGTTTATAACCAGTGGAGTGACAGAGGTATTTATACTCTAGACCAGCTATTCAATGATGATGGTAAGTTTTGAAAACCTGAGAGCTAGCTTTGAGGTCCCTAGGACGTCCTTCTTCCTTTTTCTTTGCTAAAGCTCAGCCCTAAAATGTTATGGAGTACCATGGGGAACAAGTCTTGAGATGCACCCAATCATTAAATGGCTTGTTGATTCTCCGGTGAGAGGATTAGTGTCCATGATTTATGCTGAACTGAGGCAAGTATCCGTAAGGAAATGGGAACGAGAGCTGAGCCCGGAGGGAAATGTAATTAATTGGGAGACAGTTTGGGACATTTCCACTGTTCCAAGAACACAAATCACCAGCAGATCCACTTCAGCATATGCCATAGGACATAATGGACTCTTCAGAAGAGATCTGTCTCTAAAGCCATTCCTACTCCCTGCAAGTTTTGCCAACCTAAACAAACTAGAACTTTCTTGCACATGGTCTGGGAGTGTGAACAGGTGCATGAGTTTTGTAATAAAACAACATCAGTAATATCTGATGTGATAGGATGTTGAATTCCTACTGACCCGATTATTTTGTCACTTAATGATTACTCTAAATTACACCTACTTGGGAGACAGAGTAAGATTTGGCTTAAAAAAATTAAAAAATATAAACATTTCTATGTCAAAATCATGGTTTTTCAGCTCCAAACAGGTTCTTGTTCCCATCACAAAAACAGCTTTGCAGTAATTTCCTACAAAAACTCTTATAAAAGTGTTTCTATGTCAAATCATGGCTATTGTGCTCCAAACATCTTCTCATGGTGTATAAACCTTGTTTTCATCACTAAAACAGCTTTGCAGTCATTTCCTACAAGAAATTTTTATGAAGATGTTCCTATGTCAGAATTATGTGTATTGAGCTTCAAACAGCTGCTTGCGACGTGTAAACGTAGTTTCCATCACTGAAACAGCTTTGCAGTCATTTCCTTCTACTCTTTCATAAAGATGTTTTTATGTAACAATCATGTGTATTATGGCTAACCCTATAGTTTAACCACGCCCACTTACTCAGGCCATGCCCCCTTTCATAATATTTTAACCATTTAAGGTAGAGTCTTGTGTGAGGTGTCATTAAACTCAGCAGAGAGTTCTTTCTTCGTTGGGGATGGTTTGGCCGCCCCCTATAATTTAGCCACGCCCCGTTTCACAGCTAATGAACCGTATGACGTAGAGTCTTGTGTGAGGTATTGTTGAACTCAGCAGGGAGTATAAGGCCCACCCCCTATGCTTAAGCCACGCCCCCTTTCATCGCATTTCAACTGTTTAAAGTATACCCTTGATTGATCTCAGCAGAGAGTTCCTTATTCATTGGTGATTGTTCGGCCCGCCCTTCTGTGCTTAGTCAAGCCCCCTTTCATAAATGGTGACCGTTTATAGTAGAGTCTAATGTGAGATATCAATGAACTCAGCAGAGACTTTATTCTTCATTGGTGAAGGCCCACCCCCTATGCTTAAGCCACGCCCCTTTCATAACATTTTAACTGTTATTTCCCTACAAGAAACTTTTATGAAGATGTTCCTATGTCAGAATCATTAGCATTGTGCTCCAAACAGCTGCTTACGTCTAAACCTTGTTTTCATCACTAAACAGCTTTGCAGTCATTCCCTACAATCAACTTTTATGTCAGAATCATTAGTATTGTGCTCCAAACAGCTGCTTGCGACGTGTAAACCTAGTTTCCACCACTAAAACAGCTTTGTAGTCATTTCCTACCAGAATCTCTTATCAAGATGTTTCTATTTAAGAATCATCTGTATTATGGCTCCAAAAATCTTCTTATGGCGTATAAACCCAGTTTCCATCACTAAACAGCTTTGCAGTCATTCCCTACAAGAAACTTTTATGAAGATGTTCTTATGTCAGAATCATTATTGTGCTCCAAACAGCTGCTTGTGACGTGTAAACCTAGTTTCCATCACAAAAACAGCTTTGCAGTCATTTCCTACCAGAATCAATATGTAAATAGAAATTTAAGAATCATCTGTATTATGGCTCCAAACATTTTCTTATGGCGTATAAACCTTGTTTTCATCACAAAAACAGCTTCGCAGTCAATTATGTTTCATAAAGATGTTTTTATGTAACGATCACATGATTGCCATAATACACATGTATTATGGCTCCAAACATCTTTTTATGAGTTTATATACATTTATAAATTACTGTAAAGCTATTTTAGCGATGGAAACAAGCTTTACACGCCGCAAGAAGTTTAGAGAACCTTGAACATGATTCTGACTTAAGAACATCTTGATAAGCACTTCTGGTAGGAAATGACTGACTATTTCAGATATGGAAACAAGCTTTACACGCCAAAGAAGCTGTTTAGAGAACCTTGAACATGATTCTGAAACAGAAACATCTTTATAGGAGTTTCTTGAAGGAAATTACTGTAAAGCGTTTTTAGCGATAGAAACAACTTTACACGCTGCAACAAGCTGTCTAGAGCACCTTGAACATGATTCTGACATAGAAACTTCTTTATAAGAGATTCTTGAAGGAAATGACTGTAATGCTATTTTAGTGATAGAAACAAGCTTTACACGCCATAAGAAGCCGTTTGGAGCACCTTACACATGATTCTGACATAGAAACTTCTTGATAAGCGATTCTTGAAGGAAATGACTGTAATGCTATTTTAGTGATGGAATCAAGCTTTACACGCCGCAACAAGATGTTTAGAGCACCTTACACATGATTCTGACATAGAAACTTCTTTATAAGAGATTCTTGAAGGAAATTACTGTAAAGCATTTTTAGCGATGGAAACAACTTTACAAGCTGCAACAAGCTGTTTAGAGCACCTTGAACATGATTCTGACATAGAAACTTCTTTATAAGAGATTCTTGAAGGAAATGACTGTAATGCTATTTTAGTGATGGAAACAAGCTTTACACGCCATAAGAAGCTTTTTGGTAGCCTGACGTGGTCATACTCAGATTCTAGTCAGAATATGAGTCTGAAACCGCTCCATTGGGCTGTGATTATGGGGCGTGTTCCAACCGAACCAGGAAAAAAAATGCCTCTGCATTCATTGGATAGACCTACATCCAATCAGAGCAACGGAACTCAACTCAGCTGTCAACAGAACCAGAACTCAACACTGTGTATCGTCTCCATAGCAACCACTCTTTGCACAATGCATTCGTTCTAACTTCCGACTTTTAGACCTTTTTGAAGCTGGATATATCATTTGTTGCGTGTAAATATAAATGTGGATAACGTTAGCGATAGTGACATGCTTGCTACAGTCGCATTTCTAGAGATGAATCGGCGAAAACACGTTTTATTTCTCTGATTCACGGCTTTGTTCTAGCGCCGCTGGGCGCTCCCTCTCTTCAGTCTCTCTCTATGTCTCTCCACCATATAACGCTCTCTCTCTTCAGTCTCTCTCTATCTCGCTCCACCATATAACGCCACCATGCTTTCGGGCAGTTGTTGAGGCTCCTCCGCTGAGGATTTTAAAATGAATGCGCTGTCGATATCTTCTGTAACAGACGCGATGGTGGAATCTACACATCTCAACAAATTCAACCCAAGCGTTCTTTGGTGACGTGGTTGATTCTGTTACTGTTGATCATCTGTCCGACAATCTGATTGGTCCGAACAGATCCTGTTCGGGCAATAATTTCTTCTCAACGGAGCGACTCCAGACCGAACTTCCCGACCTCGAATTTTGTGGGCGGGGCTAAGTTCGGCTGGCATCCAGGCTAGCTTTTTGGAGCACCTTACACATGATTCTGACATAACACCATCTTGATAAGCAAGCTGTTTAGAGCACCTTGAACATGACTCTGAAACAGAAACATCTTTATGGGAGATTTTTTGAAGGAAATTACTGTAAAGCTATTTTAGTGATGGAAACAAGCTTTACAACGCCATAAGCTTTACAGGCCACAAGAAGCCGTTTGGAGCACAGAAGATAAGATAAGCTTGAAGAATGCGATAACCGTAGCTAGGAGACTTTTTGATCTAGCTGCCGGGCTGGCGACCTTTAGAAGAAGCTGTTTAGAGCACCTTGAACATGACTCTGAAACAGAAACACCTTTATATGAGTTTCTTGAAGGAAATAACTGTAAAGCATTTTTATCGATGGAAACAACTTTACATGCTGCAACAAGCTGTTTAGAGCACCTTGAACATGATTCTGACATAGAAACTTCCTTTATAAGAGATTCTTGAAGGAAATTACTGTAATGCTATTTTAGTGATGGAAACAAGCTTTACACGCCATAAGAAGCTTTCTGGAGCACCTTACACATCATTCTGACATCTTGATAAGACCTTCTGGTAGGAAATTACTGACAAGCTATTTCAGATATGGAATCAAGCTTTATACGCCACAAGAAGATGTTTGGAGCACCTTACATATGATTCTGATATAGAAACTTCCTTTCTGAGAGATTCTTGAAGGCAATGACTGTAATGTTATTTTAGTGATGGAAACAAGCTTTACACGCCGCAACAAGCTGTTTAGAGCACTTTGAACATGACTCTGAAACAGAAACACCTTTATAGGAGTTTCTTGAAGGAAATTACTGTAATGCATTTTTAGCGATGGAAACAACTTTACAAGCTGCAACAAGCTGTTTAGAGCAGCTTGAACACGATTCTGACAGAGAAACTTCTTGATAAGCGAATCTTGAAGGAAATGACTGATGACTGATTTTAGTGATGGAAACAAGCTTTACACGCCGCAAGAAGCTGTTTAGAGCACCTTGAACATGACTCTGAAACAGAAACACCTTTATAGGAGTTTCTTGAAGGAAATTACTGTAATGCTATTTTAGTGATGGAAACAAGCTTTACAAGCTGTTTAGAGCTAGCCTGGATGCCAGCCGAACTTAGCCCCGCCCACAAAATTCGAGGTCGGGAAGTTCGGTCTGGAGTCGCTCCGTTGAGAAGAAATTATTGCCCGAACAGGATCTGTTCGGACCAATCAGATTGTCGGACAGATGATCAACAGTAACAGAATCAACCACGTCACCAAAGAACGCTTGGGTTGAATTTGTTGAGATGTGTAGATTCCACCATCGCGTCTGTTACAGAAGATATCGACAGCGCATTCATTTTAAAATCCTCAGCGGAGGAGCCTCAACAACTGCCCGAAAGCATGGTAGCGTTATATGGTGGAGCGAGATAGAGAGAGACTGAAGAGAGAGAGCGTTATATGGTGGAGAGAGATAAAGAGAGACTGAAGAGAGAGAGCGTTATATGGTGGAGAGAGATAAAGAGAGACTGAAGAGAGAGAGCATTATATGGTGGAGAGACATAGAGAGAGACTGAAGAGAGGGAGCGCCCAGCGGCGCTAGAACAAAGCCGTGAATCAGAGAAATAAAACGTGTTTTCGCCGATTCATCTCTAGAAATGCGACTGTAGCAAGCATGTCACTATCACTAACGTTATCCACATTTATATTTACACGCAACAAATGATATATCCAGCTTCAAAAAGGTCTAAAAGTCGGAAGTTAGAACGAATGCATTGTGCAAAGAGTGGTTGCTATGGAGACGATACACAGTGTTGAGTTCTGTTGACAGCTGAGTTGAGTTCCGTTGCTCTGATTGGATGTAGGTCTATCCAATGAATGCAGAGGCATTTTTTTTTCCTGGTTCGGTTGGAACACGCCCCATAATCACAGCCCAATGGAGCGGTTTCAGACTCATATTCTGACTAGAATCTGAGTATGACCACGTCAGGCTAGTTTAGAGCACCTTGAACATGACTCTGAAACAGAAATTCCTAAATTCTATAGGAGTTTCTTGAAGGAATTTACTGTCAAGCTATTTAATAATGAAAATCTGAGAAAATAAATTACAAAATAGACGAGTATACACATAAATATAGTATACATACATTAATAAAATATAATCGATAAAAATTAAATACAAATTAAAAATAAATAAATAAATAAATAAATAAATAAATAAAAAAAATAAAAAAAATAATAGTAACAGTTGCTTACAAGTTCAGTAAGAGAGGATTAATTGCTGCGATGTAAAAAATAAAAAAATAAAAAGAATAAATAGGTATGTGGATACACCTACAATGACAACGACCAGGGACTAATAATCACATGAGAAGCTTTAAAGCATAGAGTATAAAAGGACCCCATATTTTCTCAAATTTAAAGGCATGGCCTCGCAGTATTAATCTTAATTTCTCCAGTTTCAAGTGCTGCATTACATCTCTTAGCCAGACAACATAACAGGGAGGCTGTGGGTTTTTCCAGTTAAGGAGAACCAATCTCCGTGCTAGTAACATTATAAAGGCTGCCATCATACTATTAGCTCCCCTGAGAGGACTACCATCTCCAAAGACGCCAAATATACCAATCAAAGGATCTGGATCTATCGTCTTTCCGACAACATCAGATAAAGTCTAAACTATATATATAAACTATCGGATTATCCTTTGTGAAATTTAAAGGCAACGGTAAAGGGGAGAAAAGAAGTGCGGTCAGGGAAGTAGGGCAGCATGACACCTGTTCAATCTGTAGCCAGGCTGGATCGCTTTCAGTCTTAGATGGTCGGACCCAGAAGGCCATGGCGTGAATATTGCATGCCCAATAATAAAACTGAAAGTGAGGTAGTCCCATACCCCCGTTGTGTTTTGGTCTCTGTAAATATTCTTTTCTTATCCTTGGATTTTTTTTATTCCAAATGAAGTGAGTAATTACTTTATCTAGGTTTGTAAAAAAAAGACTTTTTAATAAAAACTGGAATGCATTGAAATAAAAACATAAATTTGGGAAGCGTGTTCATTTTGAGTATGTTGATTCTGCCAGCTAATGAAATGGGAAGCTGGGACCACCTATCACAGCCATGGTGCGCTCAAGGAGGGGCTTAAAATTCAATTTGAATAAGTCAGACATGTTCCTTGCAATAGTCACACCCAAGTATTTAAAAGAGCTTGTTACAACTCTAAACGGGAGGTGTGAGTACGAGAGACTCAGAGCCTCCGTATTAATAGGGATTAGTTCGCTCTTTGACAGATTTAGTTTATAGCCGGACACTTTACCATATTCCCCCAGGACAGACATAATATTAGGTATTGATTTTAGTGGATTTGTTACAAACAACAATAAATCATCGGCATACAAAGAAACTTTGTGTAACCCCTCCCCCCTACGGACCCCGTCATAGCCTTCCAAGGATCGCAAGGCAATAGCTAAGGGCTCGATAGCTGCCTCGTCCCCCGTTGTAAGGGAAAATACGTTGATATGTGGGAATTGGTTTGGACCGACGCAAGTGGGGAGGCGTATAATAATTTAGTCCATGAAATACATTTTTCACCAAATCCAAATTCATCCAATCCAAACAAGAGAGCAGAGAAAAGAAAGTCCCACTCGACTCGGTCAAAAGCCTTTTCGGCGTCTAGCAGGAGAAGGACTTCTGGAGAATGCGAGGACTTGTTCGAGGAATATATTATATTATAAAGTCTACGAAGATTAGAAAACAAAAACCTGTTTTTTATGAAGCCAGTTTGATCCGGTGAGACAACTGTATGAATGACTATTTCAAGTCGAGAAGCAAGTATTTTAGCTAACAGTTTTGTATTGACATTTAAAAGACTGATAGGCCTGTAAGAACCATGGTCGAGCGGGTCCTTTCCCCCTTTCAACAGAACGGAAATAGTGGCCTGATAAAAAGTAGGGGGGAGGGTGTTAGACTCATAAGCTTCATTAAGAGCATCAAGCAATAAAGGTGAAAGCGACTTTGAAAATGGCTTATAGAAATCAGCTGTAAAACCGTCGGGTCCGGGCGCTTTGGAACTCTGCATATTTTTAATAGCCTGATTTAATTCTTCTAGAGATATAGGCTCATCAAGACAAATTTTATACTCCGGATCTATTTTTGGAATATTCAATTTATTAAGGAAGGCATCTATTGCAACAGGATTCCCCTCTGATTCTGATGAATAAAGGTGAGAGTAAAACAATTTGAATTCATTATTGATTTCTTCCTGGTCCATTGTGGTTGGTCCGACTGATTGTACTGTACTAATTTACTAATTTACCGTTACTGTTTGTTGAGATATACAATTCTATCTGGGCTGAAATGAAGTCAGTAAAGGATTTATCAGACAGTAATATATTATTAAAATGCCAAGTTGGGGACATGTTTTTGCTTTGGAAGGCAAGTTGCAGTAGGTGAGGAGCATGGTCCGATAAGACAATTGCCTCGTAATCACAATACTTGATTGCAGGGAGAAATTTACTATCAATGATAAAATAGTCTATCCGTGAATATGAGCGGTGCACAGGAGAAAAAAAAGAATATGAGCGAGTGACTGGGTTTCTAAATCGCCAGGGGTCCGCCATACTATATCGTTGAAGAAAATAATTTATTAATTTAGCTGATTTAGTTAATGGTTGAGCTGTCTTAGATGATCTATCCAATTGGGGATTGAGAACACAATTAAAATCGCCTCCCAGGATCAAACTGTGTGAATTTAAATCAGGAATGGTGGCAAAATGTTTTGAGAAAAAGCACTCATCGTCACAGTTTGGAGCATAAATACTAGCCAAAATCAGTGGAACATTGAAGAGATGGCCCGTTACTATAACAAATCTGCCCTGGGGATCAGCAGAGACATGAGTAGAAATAAAAGGGATTCTCTTACTTATTAGGATGGCAGCACCCCTGGATCTAAAGTGAAAGTGAGAATGAAATATTTGCCCTATCCAGCCCCTGCGCAGACGAACGTGATCCTGATTTCTTAGGTGGGTCTCTTGCAGGAACATAATATCTGCTTTCAGTTTCTTTAGTGTGCAATACAACAAATCAATCAAAAGATGCAAAACAAATTAAATAATTGTACAAATAAAACTAAGTAATAAAATAAATAAATAAATAACTGAAAAAGCAGCAGTAATGGTGATCTTTAAGTTAGTGTGACATTCTCATCCTCCAAAAATTCCAAAAAAGGTTTCCACACTTTAATAAACTGTTTTCTTTTCCCTCTAACAATATATGTCTTTCCAGTGCAAGGTACGTTGCAATCTCCTTCAACCACAACTTTACAGAGGGCAACTGTATATTTTTCCAGAAAAGAGCGATCAGTCTTCTAGCTTGAAGAAGCCCAAAATCAATCAACACTGACTGTGTAGAATTAACGACCAAATTTTCAGGGTATAAACCAGGATACAAAGTTTCGCTTGCAGGGGAACATTCTTAGCTACTATCTGGGAAATGGCCCTCATCACACTCTGCCAAAATAGTTGTACTTTGGAACATTCCCAAACACAGTGGAACAGTGTCCCTTTTTCCTCTAAACACTTACAACAAATATCTGGAATATTAGGATAAATTTTATTCAGCTTTACTGGGGTAAATAATAAGTTCGCATTAGCCATTTATACTGGCGCAATTTCAATCTTGTATTAATTGTATTTTGCTGTGCCTTTAAGCATGCCACTTCCCATACTTCAGGTATATTCTCTCCAATATCGACTTTCCATGCTTCTAATCTGTCCTTTTCATAAAATACCAAAGTCCAATAAAACAAAGATACTAGACCCGTTTTAGCCAGATTTGTAATGATTAGGTTTTCAAGATTTGTAAAAGTTGGCTAAGACATTAGATCTTTATTTATTGATAATATAAAATGTTTCAGTTGTAAATATTTGAAAAAATGCTTTTTTGGTATACTATACTCCTTACATATTTGCTCAAAGGTAAGTAGGTTGCCATCTCTGTATAGGTCCCCTACACATTGCACACTCTTGGTTGCCCAAAGCTTAAAACCACCATCACCTCTACCTGGTATAAAATCATTGTTTCCCCATATAGGAGAAAAACGAGATAAAGCAGGGATGTCTCCGATATGCTGGTGTATACGATACCAAATGTCAATGACATTTTTAAGAAAAGGATTTTTCGTTTTTTCTCTCAATGTTTTAAGATCTGCTGAATATAAATATAGCTTGAGGGGCAATTCTGATGTGGTTACTTGCTCAATATTTACCCAAGCTGGAAGAATGCCTGAGCCAAAATAGAACGAGGCAGAGTGTAATTGAGCAGACCAGTAATACCACCGTAGGTTTGGAAGACGAAGGCCACCTCTCTCATATGGCAAGTAAAGCAACTTCAATCGTAGCCTAGCTTTTTTATTGTGCCAAATGAATTTAGCAAGAACATTGTTAATTTTATCAAAAAAACATTTAGGAAGCGGGAGTGGGATTGATTGAAAAAGGTACAGGAATTTTGGCAATATATCCATTTTAATTATATTAATACGGCCGATCATTGAAATTGGCATTACTGTCAAGCGGTTTAATGTCTCGGTTATTCTTTCTGTTAGCGAGTCATAATTTGAAGATACAATATTTTTGATTTCAGGTGTAATTTGAACCCCTAAATAAGTGAAACCATTTTTTGCATTTGTAAACGGTGTCTTTATAGTGTCAGACGTTAATTTTTATTCAAAAATAACAGTGATGATTCAGAGAAATTTATTTTATATCCAGAGAACTCTCCAAATTGTTGAATTAAAATGATTAGATTTGGAATACTGTCCTTAAGCCTGGTCAGAAAAAGGATGATGTCATCGGCATACAAAGATATCCTACGTTCTTGCTCACCTATCTGGATGCCCGTGAGGCTATCATGGGCTCTGACAGCCAAGGCGAGAGGTTCAATAGCTAAAGTGAATAGCATTGGTGATAATGGACAGCCTTGTCGGGTTGAACACTGTTGGTCAGAATCTCTGCTAGTGGGTTTGTGTAGAGAACGAATCCATCTAAGAAATCCCTCTCCAAATCCGAATCGTGGTAGCAATTTAAAAAGGTAGTGCCATTCTATTCTGTCGAACGCCTGTTGGGCATCTAATGACAGTACTGCTGTGTCCTTACCACCAGCTTTTTCATGTAATATATTAAGGACTCTTCTGATGTTATGGAAACCTTGGCGATTTCGTACAAACCCATTCTGATCATTATGTATGAGTTTAGGGAGGTGTGGATCTAATCTTCTTGCTAGCATTTTACATAGTATTTTAGTATCACTACATATCAGACTGATTGGCCTAAACGACGAGCACTCTGTGGATGGTTTGCCTGGTTTTTGGATGAGGGTTATTAGAGCTAATCTCATAGTGGGTGGAAGAGTTCCTTCCAGGAAGCATTCTTTAAACATATTTAGAAGTGGCTCTACTAATTTAGTTTTAAATGTTTTATAAAATTCTATGGGCAATCCATCCGGCCCAGGTGCCTTGCCACTATTCATATTTTGGATTGCCTCTGACAACTCCTCGGCTGTTATATTTCTATCCAATTCATTTTTTATGTCGTCAGCTAGTAACTGAAACTGAAGCTGATCAAGAAATGTTTCCTGCGCATCTGAGTCTTGGTTGCATTCTGATCTATATAAAGATTCATAAAAAATTTTGAAGCATGTATTTATTTCCAGCGGGTCTATCGTTAAATCCCCTTGCGGTGTCCTAATACTATTTATTGCTCGGTCAGTTTATTGTTTTTTGATTCTCCAGGCTAAAAGTTTTCCAGCCTTCTCTCCTTGATCATGGTAGGCTTGCTTCAACCACGTTAAACTTTTGGCACTTTCATCCGTGGACATTTTATTATATTTAGCTCTTACTATAAGCAACTCCTTTTGCTTCAAATCATCATCTTTTACATACAGGTCATTTAGTTCCAACATTTTGATTTGATTTTCCAAATGTATCATTTTCAATTTATAGTGTTTTGTTTTATAGCTGATGTAACTAATAATCTCTCCCCTGATGAACGCCTTAAATGCTTCCCATCTGGTACAAGCACTAGTTTCATCAGTATTTAGTGCAAAGAAGCTGTCAATTTTAGAGTCAATAATGTCAACAAAAGCTTGGTCTTGCAGCCATCTCGCCTGGAATCTCCAATTAGGTGGGCTATGTACAATTTTGTCAATTTTAATTTTGAGTGATACAGCAGCATGGTCACTTATCACGATACCATTATACCAGCACTCGCTAACCTTGGGTAAGAGTTCCCTGGAAATAATGAAATAGTCTATGCGGGAATGTGATTTGTGTGCAGTTGAATAACAGGAGTAATGATTTTTATCAGGATTCCATTCTCTCCAGACATCAACTAGATTAAGATCCTCTATAAACTGTTTCAGTAGTTCTCTAGTTTGTGTTTTACCCGTGTCACAGCCCGTTGAACGATCTATTGTTGGATTTAAAACACAACTGAAGTCTCCTCCTAAAATAAAAAACCTGTTCATGGTAGACAAGTCAAGAAAGATATTCCTAAAGAAACTGGGGTCATCCTTTTGGGACCATAAATACTAACTAGGTTACATGTCATTGATAGGATATTGCATTGGACAATAATGTATCTTCCACCTGAGTCTTGGATAGTTTTAACAATCTGCAATGGTATTGTCCGGTGAATAAGGATAAGCACTCCTCTTGCAAAATTATTATAACATGCATATATTACTTGGCCAGGCCATCCTGCAAAAATATGATTTTAGATTTGAGATGTCTAATCCTAGTCATAACTTGTTTTAACTTTGTAATTTTCCAAAGCCCCCTGACATTCCAACTCGTTATTTTTTATATTAGAGGAGTTACAGTTATGATACATACTTATCTATACAAAAGAAAAAAAGAATAGAAGGCTGCTGCTGCAAAAAAAAATAAATAAAAATAAAATAAAATAAATAAATAAAAACCCATACATATACACATACCTGGGGAGACTTGAACAACATCTGCCCACAACAACGCGAACCCTTGAACCCTTCTAATCCCCTCCCCCCTTCATCTCTCTCCAAAACCTGTAACACTTTGTAGGAGTTTTATAAATGAGGCCCCAGGTCTGTCCCACTCTACCAACCACCCCATGCAAAGAGCCATTACAAACTCTATACTTTCAGACCTCATTATCAATTGCAACATGCCATTTTCGATAATTGGGCACAAAAGCTTCCATCACTTTTTATCAATAATGGACAGTAAGTACTCCCCTGTAAGTCGAAGAACGATTATGTCAAAGCTAGAGATGTAGTGGAAGAAAGGCGGACAAAGTTAAAAAGTGACTTGGCCAAGGTAGACATATGGTCAGACCGTAGGATGAGAGGATTTCTAGGAGTCAAAGCTCACTAGCTCAGTAGTAAAGAGCACATCTGCAATTGAAATCCCAGTTGCTTGTGTGCAACCGCTTTAAAGTTTCCCATACAGGAGAGAGAATTTGTGAAGAGTTTGAGCAAATATTTGTAGACTTCCAGATCAAGAGAAAGGTTGAACACTTGCAATAATGCCACAAACATGAAAAAAACATTCAGTACATGTTTTCCAGGTCAAGAAGAGGCAGAAGATGACCTTGATGATTCTGACATTTGGAACGACCTGACAGTTGAAGAGCAAGAGAGGGTTGAAAAATCACTCTGTTCCAAATCCCAGACAGACTCCAATGTTTTGCACAAACACTTCAACTGGTTGTAGGAGATGGCCTCAAAGAGACCAAATTAGTTAGTTAGTTACCACCCTGCGCCACACAAGCACCTCTTTCAAGGAGAACTTTGAGAATGAGTTTGGACAGCACGGAATCCCTGCCTCTGTTACCACGCGCTGGAATTCTACACTGAGACAACTGAAAGCGGTGCTTAGCTGTGACCACCTAAAATTTTCTACACTTCTTGCAAATGTGGGACACAAGGAGACAGTATTCACAGCTAGAAAGTGGAATCAGATACAGGAACTTGTAAATGTCCTTCAGCCTTTGCAGAAGCCACAGATCTCACACAAGGAGAAAAAAATGTGACCATAAGTGCTGTGTCCTTTCTCTAAATAACCACCTAGAGAATCAAAAACAGGAAGTGTGCTACTTGGGTGGCTTGATCTGTAGCTTGCAAAGATCCCTTCAAAGAAGATTCAGAGGGATCTTTGTGAATGTGAGGATGGCAGATGGACAGGATAATGGGCCATCAGAGCCTTTCTCTGACACTCTTTACCTGATAGCTGCTCTGCTGGATCCCTCATTTGGCAACATGTGGTTGACCCAGGTGGCCTTACCTACCCAGATGCAAACAGTCATTGAAACTATGTTAAATCAACATTCCGTTGTCAACATTAAGTCATTGAAACAACATCAAATTCTGATGTTGATTCAACATCATTTTGCACCCTGTTTTAATATTGAAACAACGTTGAAATCCTGTCCATAGATCAACGGAATTTCAATGGTATTTCAATTATCAGGAATATTGAAACAATATTGAAATTTCAACTGAACCAATGATCAACGTGATTTCAATGGAATTTCAGTCATTATTAAGCCATAGAAAAGTATTGCTAGGCATACGAAAATGTAATGCCCTAAATTAAATAGCCTATAATGAATATCCTGCTTTATCTACAGCCAGGATGTTAAAAAGTGATGGAACATTTGAAAGCTTGTATGCCTTTCCTAGCCTAAAACACTGACCACACCACACTGTTTAAGGTAAAAACAAATTCATTTTATTAGCCTCTTATTTCATTATTTGTCCTCTTTAGCATATTTACAGTTCATGGTCCTCTGACATCTGACTGGTTTGTCGTCCAGTCCATCCTGCCGGTCTGACGAATAGCGCAGCGACTGTTGCACAGCCTGAGCAAAAGTAAATTGGGTGACGGCGGCTGTCCCCATCTACTGTGTAAGAGCATCTAAAACAGAAAATACAAGCACAATGCAAACAAAATAGCCTTTAAGTTAAACAGAACACCCACATATACACACTTGGAAACAAATTCACTAGGCCTAGTATTTTTCAATGATCGGATATAAGGCAATTTGTCCAGTGTTGTAGGCTAGCCTATCATGTTTTCCCTACATTCAAATCACTTTTCAAAATTGAAGGTGACCTTTTTACACAGTCCCTCCGGCAGGTGATCTCTCTTTTCTTCCCTCTCCGCCTGGCATTTTCCTCTCTACAAACACATTACAACACAATTAGAGCAACAAATACTGTCACATCCTTGCCAAACATCAGTTCAAAATGGATTTTTAGGCTAAGACTAGCGCTAGCTAACGTTAGCTAGCATTAGCTAACATGACCGAATTCTAAAAGTTGTCCTCAGCAAAATCCAAAAGCTATAATACAACTACAAATGGAAATTCAGTCATATCCAATAATTTCCTTGCCAAAACATTTCCAACTTCATCTGTACCATATTCTAAGACTGTTACTGCTAGCTAACGCTAGCTAATGTTAGCTAACGCTAGCGAATGTTAGCTAACGCTAGCTAACGTTAGCTAACGCTAGCTAACATTAGCTATTTTTAAAAGTTGTCTGATGCAGAATCCAAAAGCATGATGGACACTAACCATCATGTTAACGAGTAACAGTATTTAATTTAATACAATTCATTCATATCGAACATTACATATTAAGCAAGCTTACCTGATCGTATTCGTCCCAAGAGTCCAGAAATGAGATGTGTCCAGTGCAGTACGTTGGTCTACTACCCAATGATCTCCCGGTCAACCAAAAATCAATGGCTTTTCAATCATATTTCCCGGTCAACTATATATCAATGCATTTTCAATCATATTTCCCGGTCAACTATATTTTGATGGCTTTTCAACAATAGGTCGTTTCCCGGTCAACTCTAAATCAATGACTTTTTAACACATTGGCAATATCGCCCGGTAAAAATATCAATGCTTAATCAATCATAAAGATAACTACAGATCAATGTTGTTCCAATGTTGTTGCTATCAACATTAATAACGTCAGGTTTCATCGATATTGTAATGGTGATTCAACATTTATTTTGCATTGAAATTTCAATATCAACCATAATGATGATTCCGATGGAAAATCAATATTTATTCAATGTTGGGTTGCTGTATGGGTATGTTTCACCCGTTTCAATTGAAACAGGCCCCGCCATCCAAAGGGGGCCCCAACAGACCAGCAAAATCCCATTCATTTTCTCCGTAGGATATTGATTTTCAGCCATAATGTCTAAACCATCCAAGGTAGATTGACCACGAGCTACGAGGTTGCGAAACAAACGTTTCTGCTCCTATAAAAGCCACAAGGTATGAAATCAACCTTTTTATCTGCGATCTTCTGGAGAAATACTACACTACCCACAATTCAACAACAACACTGACGTCTCTGATTGGTCAAACTCACAGTTACCATGGCGACGTTTACCGCCCCAGTGAACGGCTTAAGCGATCTGAAGTATAATACCGGTAGTTTATTTGTTTATACCTTTGCCTTTTTGCCGTTAGGTTAAAATGTTATTTTGAAGAAAAGAATTTTAAGAGGAAATGAAACGTACATATGCCAGTGGTGCTGAAAAACGAAAGATATCGGACAACAAAAGAAAAGCTTTATTCAGTCTAGCAAAAGTGACCTCTTTCTTTGGTCCAGCATCTGTAACCCTACCGCAGCGGCCGAACCCCCGTTACAGGATGCTAGCCAAAATACAGATTATCCGTCTTCAACTGAAACTGCTGGCAATAATGATGACCAAACACTGTTAGTAGAACAAGAACATGACGATCAAGATCCTACCGCTGAGACAGGTGAGGGAGATGCCAGGGAGAAAGCCCCGTTTACAGAGACAGAAAAACGCACGGTACCATTGACAATACACCCTCAAAAAAAGCTGCGCAAATATAGAAAAAACCCTCGGCGATGTGGATGCTGAGGACCTTGTGCGCGAGATCTCGGCTGCTATCACTGCCGTGCCAGCAAAAGAAACCACTGGCCTGCAGATTCTGAGCTACATTTACAGAAACAATTTTGTTGAACTGTATCCAAACCTCAGCATTGCTCTCCGACTCATGATGACAGTGCCCGTGACTGTAGCGAGCGCCCCACTAACACAGAACGTTTAGGGAACGTTGGGGAACGTTCCCTCATGGTTATAACGTTCCCTAAACGTTAGGGGAACCAACCAACTGGAACGTTCTCCTGTGGTTGCACTGTACCTCCACACAACGTTCCCGTTTGGTTGTTTTTGGTTGTTCTGAGTGCGGTTTTGAAAATGTTTATTTTTACCAGCTCCATTTAAGTTTTTGAAGTAGCCTAGCAGTCACTTGATTTAGATTCACGCAAAAATTATTGGTCTTATAAAATCGAAGTAAGATAAACAACATAGCAAGAGAATATAATTATTTTTAGGCTAACAATTTTGTTAAAAACAATACTTTTGTGCTTGATTTAGTTTTTTTAAGTGTATTAGGTGAAAATACTTAAAACAAGAATCTATCAATAGAACGATTTTCACAACTAAGAAAATTCACTTCTTCTAACAAGTGTCTCAGTCCAGTGTACAAATCCTACCGTTACACCCCCATGCCAGTAGGGGGAAGACAGTGCCTGTGCTCTCAGGTGACCGATTCAAGTCCTGTCCTGACTTCCGTTTACAACACCGGTACACACACCTGGCTAACAGGACAGACAAAAGATCCGTTCGCTTGGTCCCAAATTCGAACTGAAATACTGCCATTGACTAAAACCTACGCTGACTACACTTCACCGACGGTGTTATAACGCAAGGTAGGACGAAGATACCAAGAAAGACATTGTCGGCTGTCAACAGTAAAGACTTTCCTCCGCTCAAGACTGCTAGCCCGTATGCTAACGCGGAAAACAAGTTAGCTTTCCACAGCTAGCTAAGCTGCTAGCCCTATGGAGGATACATCAAAGTTGGCCACAGAGACTGAACCTTCCCTCGGTGATGTTTTAACCACCATAAGGAACCTGGACAACAAGGTGAGAGATTTTGGTAAAGAACTTAAAGAAAGCTCCGACATGGTTGCCAGCATTATACAGCGAGTCGAGCTGAACTCAGTCGGACTCACTGAATGCACGTCCAAATTGGAGGCTGTAATTCACCATGTGTTCTATTAATACATCCATGGTATTATCTTAGGATAAATCTGAGGGATGGCTGCTGTAAAGCCCGTTACATGGGTTTAACATCATTAGTTTCCCAAATCTGCCGGGGCTATCAAGCTAAACAATGGAGTTAGTTAACTAGCTAGGTAGCTAGCTAACGTTAACGTAATATCTTACATGTCCCTAAGAGCGGATGTGGGTTTAGGTTTAAACACTTATCTTATGATACATCCGAGGGCTGTATGCTGTAAAGCCTGTAACGTGGATGAGAGATAAAGCCATGGATGTATTAACCATAGACAGTATATAATGGACCAATAGACCCCGTTGCTCTGGACGGAGACCAGTGAAGGATATTAGAAGCACTTTTCCGGTGATCACTTGCTTTACTGCGCAGCCTCCAACTGACAGAGACAACATAAATGTGACGTGAGCAACCTGTCTGAAAGTTGTAAGTCTTCTGGTAGCTGTGCCAAGAGAAATCTCAGTCATTACGAATCTCACAGAGACCGTGATGATGACCGAGAAGCAACTTTTGGTAAGTATTATGATTAATTATTTGGTCATTTTGCATAGTATTTATTTAATTTAAAATATAACGCCAGTACGCCAGATTAAGTTATATATCATTTAAGCTAGCTGAGGCATCGGTAAAGATAACATGCTTGCTTGCACATGTTGTATAACGTTAATTTTAGACAAGTAACTTTTGTTAAGTATTAGGATTAATTATTTGGTAATTTTGCATAGCATTTATTTATTTTAAAATATAACGCCAGTACGATTAAGTTATATATCATTTAAGCTAGCTGAGGCATCGGTAAAGATAACATGCTTGTTTGCACAATATTTGCGGAATATAACCACAAAATGGCGTCAACTGTTATCTAGCTACATCGCAAAAGAAAATGGACGAATCAGTCATATAAAAAAGTTAATCAGTAAATCGCTTTGGACAAAAGTGTCTGCTTTGGCCTGTTGAATAACAGATAGGTAATAGATGGACAATAATGTCACCAATAACATCTATAACTGAGGGTTGCCCTTTTCATTTTTCTTTCCACATAGGTTTAAATACTAACATTAAGCTGTTAGCCTACACCATGCCTAACAATCAATTGTAGGTGCCCAAAGGAAGTATTACACAAGTTGATTTGAATTGTATAACTAGAAAACAGATTGGGTCCAAATATAATCCCTGTCAGCTACTGAATTAGCAAACAATGCCGTCTCTGAAGAAACAGGACCCTAGGATATATTTCGGAACTGTATGAGATTGTGCTAAAATAAGATGTCACCTGTTAGTTGTAATGTTGTTATTTAGTCATACCAAAGCTAACATGCTCTGTACTGTGCCTTTTTATTTTTCTAGGACCCGTCCCGATCCTCCACTTAGGGGACAGCAGCAGAGACAATGGCCATGAAGCCTAAAGTTCAAGTCCAAATAGGTAACCCAACTGACACACTGCAAATCAATACATGGCATGACTTCACACTATAATTAAGGTTTAACAGTAAGCAGTAGCAAAGAATGCAAAGCCCTCAAACGTTGTGTAATACCTATATTGTCATATTATTATTTCAATGAACAGATAAGCAATTCATTTGTGATTTATTGTATATCTGCATAGACATTTTCTGTTTTGTTTATGGCCTGAGACAAGTTACTTGTGTGTGTTAACATATGTGTACTGACACTTTCACATAAAAAAAACACTTTTATGATTGTGATTACTGTATGCTATTAACAGGTCCAGTGATTTGGATTATGGGCAGCAGCTACATTCGTCGTGGGGAAGAGAGGGCCAGAGAGACCATGGGGGCCAATCTTGGCCTAGCGGCCAAGGTTCACTGGTTTGGCTGGGGTGGACTTCGAAGGCACGGACTCCTTCCTTTCTTCAACCGGTCCCTTAGAGGAAGAGCAGCCCCGGATATCCTGCTGATTCACTGCGGCGGGAACGACTTGGGATGCAGGAAGAGCATCGATCTCGTCGCAGCGATGAAGCAGGATCTGCAACATCTCCATCGGCGTTTCCCTCAGATGATCATCGTGCTGTCTGACATCACCCAGAGACGTCGGTGGAGATCGGGCCATCCGGGGAAAATTGACAAGTCCCGTAAATGGGTGAACAGTGTCATGGCTACCTTTGTCTTGGGAATGCAGGGGGGTATCGGGCATCACCCTCAAATTGAATTTGACAAGTCTGAACTGTTTCTTAGGGATGAAGTTCATTTATCCACTAGGGGTAATGATATTTTTTTAAATAATTTAGCTGAAGGCTTGAGAGTCTTAATCCAGTAGGGGTGATACTGGATTAAACCTCTCAACATGTTTTAAACATGAAACAGTTAAAGAATGTTACATTCTTTTGGGGTTGTGTATGTGCATTTTGTCTTTAGATTAATACATCATCACTTGGGTAGACACAATAACACTGTTCAATTGTCACTGCTCTTCCCCCCCCCACAAACACACACACCTTTCTCCCCTCCGTGCCATTGATGTATCACCCTAGCCATCCACCCCATGGCCTCTCTCTTTTCTTCCCCACGACGAATGTAGCTAGCTTGAGAGGAGATTGTGGGTCAGCTGCCTTGTTCCCCCTTCCTGTGTGTTTGTGTCTCCCTTTTCCCCTCTGTGTCTGTCTGTGCTGTTTGTCTCCACCTGGAAGTGGCAGGGGGCGTGTCTAGAGAAACTAGGTCAAGAGGCGTGGCCATTCATCCCTGCTCTGTCCTGGCACAGCTGATGCACATTCCATGATTCACACCTGCAGTATTTATACCCGGGCTGTTCACCTCTTCAGCGCTAGATCGTTACATGCTCCTACGTGGTAACTTGGCGCAGTATCCCTGCACGTATTTCTAGAAATTTTCGTGATTTAGTATTTTCTCTGTCTAACTTCAGTTCCTCTGTGCAGATCCTGCTGTTACCTGCTTCCTACCTGCCGTGCTGCCTGCCTCACGCCACTCAGACACAACCACCTGCTTCTCCTGGATTCTACTCGGAACTTCTTCGGATCTGCCACTGCCTGGTTCCCTCAAGCTGCAGTCCATTCCCAGAAGACTACAAGCTCAGCCTTGATTGTTCATCTCCTCTGAGTATTTATGCCTAATAAATACTTGAACTGTTTATCTGTGTCCTGAGTGGTATCTCTGTGTTCTGGGTTGTATATACAGCCTTAACAGGGATAGGGATTTTTTATTTATTTATTATTATTACTTTTTTATATAATGTTTTTATTTGTGTTTTACTATTTCAACTTTTAATAAAGCAATATTATTAACCAAATGATTCAATATTTATTATTGAAACACACAGACACTTCAAGTAGACATGCTTTGACAGAAATGTCATGTGGTTTTATTATGTGGTAGAACTTTATAATGATATATATTCAAAGTCAGTGGACTACACAGTGAATATTGATAAGGGAGGTGTCAAGACACCTTTAGATTAGATTTGATTATATTTCTCTTCAATGTCATTGTGCAGAGTACAAGTACAGAGACAATTCAACAAGTAAATTGAAGTAAATTGAGGAAGATGAAATTCAAAAAACTTAAACAAACAGTTAACACACTGAATTAACAAAATACCACCTATAACACAATATTTGTCTTGAATGATGATCAGAACTTGAAGTTTTCCAAGGTCGAAGTCTCTCCACAGTCCACGGCTCTCCAGAAAAATTGGCTTTGACTATTGCCAAGGGGTTGTCATAAAGCGCATGCAAGCTGACCTCGAATGAACATTGTGTGTGTGTGTGTGTGTGTGTGTGTGTGTGTGTGTGCGTGTGTGCATTTTTGAAAATCAAATCGTATAATATAGTAATAATATAAAACATAAATATATTATAATAATATTATAATATCTTACGCTATAATTACAATATGACATCTTACATTAAAACATTCTTGGCCTGACAAAAGTGGCTAGAATCAAATTTAAAATATACTTTTTTGATTGGAATCGTTTGAGTAGCCTGCAGTTTCTTGGTAATGTAAAACATTTCAACATATAACATTCCAACACATAATTGTGAGTTGAGTTGGGAGATATGTGTTAAATCATGTAAGTTAAGATAATAAATCATGGTCAAAAACACTTGAACAGAACGTTTTTCTTTATTTCACATTATGTTAGACAGGACATCTTGTAGATGGCTTCGACCATGATGAAAGGGATCACATTCATCTTCAAGCACACGGATCTGTAAATAAATAAAGGAATAACGTTAACCGCAATTGGCTTTAAGACGTTTTTTTTCTCCATTGCCTGTATAATTTCCCCATCCCCTGTGTAGCTATACCTCTTAACCCTCATTATTTAACAACATATACATTTCTTAAAATATCATAGCCTACTTGTTCGTGGATAAATGTTACTTCATAGGAATTCATTTGCTACATATCGAAGTATGAGTAATTCCAGTCCATCAAAACGTTGCTGAAAACTTAAATATTATATATAATAAAGCTGAAATATTTTGTTCCGATGCTTTTCATAAACTCTCTATGGGCTTCACCTTCTCACTTGACTGCATGCCTCCACGCCCACCCGATTGCCTGCGAGCTTGGCTTCTTGGCTTCTCCCTTCTTATATACTGTCTATGTCTTCTCCTGGCAGTACGGTAATTTTTCGACTATGCGACAGTAAGTCGCGTGGTTATGACACAATCGTTAGCCTATTTTCACAAAAACATCTGCTACGGAATCATAACGTGAGGTACAAGGTAATGGAGCCTTTTATACATTTTCGTGTTTCTGTAGAAATAAACAATGGACAAATAGCGTCTTTAAACGCTTCAGATGTAAAGTTATTCGCTGTCAAGTGACGTAAAAACAAAATGGCGGTCAGCGGAATGCTAACGGGAGGTGATCGCTTTGTAGCAACAAAGCGATCCCATGGGAGGTTCGAGTTCTGAAGCAAAGCTTACCCCCTTGGTATTAACAGAAGCTCTGTTCACAAAACTGCAGGCTAACCTAGCATAACATAATGATTACACCTCCTTGGTTGTCTAAATACATCCATCGTTTATTTAGATAAACATGGTAAGACCTTAAGTACAGACTACATTATTTACACTTCATATATTCTTTTTGCAATCAGTACAAATTATATGGTCTTATTTCAGATGAATCCATTCCACAAGCAAGAAAGCATTTCAGGACAGAGCGTAAGTTAACATTTATGCATGCATTTAAAGTGATGGTTCGGAGTAGTTTCACCCTAGGGTCCTTTGCACCATGACCTCGAGCCAAAGACCCCCCCAGAAGCTTTTTTCACCTGGGTCTAACATTGGGAGAGTTAGCATAGCGTAGCGTTATAAGCTGAATAGCTTAGCGCAGGGGCTAATGGATCCGAAGTGTCTCTTAACATTACCTAAATAATAATGCCCGAAATGATACCAAACGTCTACAGTAGTACAAATAGGTTATGCACTCATAAAACGATGGATTGGAAAGTTTGTAAGTACACCAGAAGTTTATGTAAATAACACTTGCCTGCTGGCTTCTGCTCTCTGCTGTTGTTGTTGCTGCTGTAAGACGAGTGCTTAGGGACGTCTACAAATTACAATACCGAAAAGAGATGCAACAAAATATTTATTAAAGTGATGGTTCGGAGTAATTTACCCTAGGGTCCTTTGCACCATGACCTCGAGCCAAACACCCCCCCAGAAGCTTTTTTCACCCGGGTCTAACATTGGGCGAGTTAGCGTAGATTAGCGTTAGCCGCTGAATAGCTTAGCGCGGGGCTAATGGACCACGTTTGTATCTCTTAAATGACCCCACTAATAATGCCCGAAATGATACCAAAGGTCTACACTACTATATATAGGTTATGCACTCATAAAACGATGGATTGGAAAGTTTGTAAGTACACCAAAAGTTTATGTAAATAACACTTGCCTGCTGGCTTCTGCTCTCTGCTGTTGTTGTTGCTGCTGTGAGTCTAACTGCAGGTAGCAGCAGCAGCAGCAGCAGCAGCAGAGAGCTGAAGAGAGCAGGCAAGTGTTCATAAACTTCTGGTGAACTTACAAACTTTCCAATCCATCGTTTGTCAGTGCATATAACTCGAATTGGAGTATAGTAACCTTTGGTATCGGCCCCAGATGGTCAATACAGTATTCAACGCGGTCGATTAGCTTCAGCGGCTACGCTAACTAGCACCATTCAGTTTGCCAGTACTGAAGTGTTTTTGTCGAAGTCGCTGTAAAGACAAATGACTCTCGAACCATCTACTTTAACTTATTTTTAAAGTAAGTGCTGTAGTATAACTAGCAGGAGACAAGTTATAATTGAGGTAAGTTTGGAGACATTACCTTATTTAATCATTAAATTAATAAATATTTTTGTTGCATCTCTTTTCGGTTGTTGGAATTTGTAGGCGCCTAATTACGCTTACTTACTGCACAACGGTAGTAACAGCAGCAGCAGCAGCAGCAGCAGCAGCAGAGAGCAGAAGCCAGCAGGCAAGTGTTATTTACATAAACTTCTGGTGTACTTACAAACTTTACAATCCATCGTTTTATGAGTACATAACCTATTTGTACTACTGTAGACGTTTGGTATCATTTCGGGCATTATTAGTTGGGTAAGAGACACTTCGGATCCATTAGCCCCTGCGCTAAACTATTCAGCTGATAACGCTACGCTAACTCGTCCAATGTTCGACCCACGTGAAAAAAGCTTCTGGGGGGGTGTTTGGCTCGAGGTCATGGTGCAAAGGACCCTAGGGTGAAATTACTCCGAACCATCACTTTAAGAAACCAGTCATATTTCCTACCATGGAACTACTGAAATTCAACCTGGTGCATATCACGTGACTGTTATAATGTATAACAACTAAAACCATTAATTATTCCATAGCCATGAGGACCTCCATTACCCGCATGGCACAGCGGATGGACACATTTGAGGAAAAGATGGATGAGCTGCTCATGCTCTTAAGGAGCTCCCAGTCACCTCCCTCTGCTCCAGTCGATGATGTGTTGCTGTCGCCCTGCTCAACAGTCATCGAGCTGCAGGAGTTCAACAGGAGAGGAGGAACAAAATGGTAATTAAGTGGCCCTACCCTGCCCTAAGATAACACTATATAATTGCATAAATTAAAATATCATTATAACTGAACTGACTTCTCTTACAAAATGAGATTGTACAAGCTCTCCACTTTGTTCTACATGTGTAATTTGTATTTCTATATTTGTTTTACAGCAACTTTTTCTGACAACCTTTCAACCAATGACGTTGTAAAACCGTATAGCCTGCAGGGCAGAAAGACAAAGGCCTTCTAGGACCTGACAATCTGCAGGGTTATAACAGGCAGGTGTTATTTTATTGTTCACATCAGTATTATGCGAAGCTTGGCTGATAAGGGGTTTTAATTTGACTTGTAACTTTGCTTCTTCTTGCTACTCTTGCGGCCTCTCAGAAAAATGTCCCCGTGCTGACTGCAGCAGACGTGGAGGACCCCCCAGTGCTCCCCCTCACAATATCCAACAGCCTAGTGTCAAAGGTCGACTCATTCAAGTTTCTGGGCTCCATCATTTCCCAGGACCTGAAGAGGGAGTCCAACATCCTTAAAAAGGCTCTGCAGAGGATGTACTTCCTACGGCAACTGCGGAAGCATGGCCTACCACAAGAGCTGTTGGCCATCTTCTACACTGCTGCCATCCTCCTGCCTCCTCCCCTCTGGCAGGCGCTACAGATCCCAGACACAAGAACAGCTTCTTTCCCTCTGCCATCACTCTCCTGAACTGCTGATAAGTGGGGTCATCCCCACTTTGGCCATTCACCTACACATTACATACTTTATCATTCCAATATGCATCGTGCACACTACATTTCTGCCCTGCAAAGGCAAAAGACCTTAACTTGCTAGTGTGAAACTGAGAAAAAGTATTATAGGTAAAACTCCCAAAATTTGACAACTAGTTGCTATGATTAAGAAATGTTTGTATGCAAAAAATCTTGAACTCAAAATTGACCTTTGATCCTTGTTTGGCAGTTCCTGTACTCTTCCTTTTGTATCATGTGCCAAAAACAAGGAGTCATGCAAAGGCAAAAGGCAGTAACTGACATATAATCAATATTGGCTTGCTGTTCACCATACTTCCATCCATTATAAGAACACCTAACCAAGGTCTAGTCATCATGGTATTTGTTTTAAATTATATAGAAAACCTTTGCTTGTTCCTATTTACTGCTATAATGATCAGGATAGTGTGGCAACACTAACACAGTTTAACAGTATGACAGATAAGTAACTTTGCAGTACAGTATGAAAAAATACAAGAAGTATTTTCTCAATAAAGATAATTTAATTATAATTGAATACAAAGGTATATTTATTGTTTAACAATAAATATATAATGTTTAACACTAAGGGCCACCAAACTGCTTAAGATGCACAGTCAACAAGCTCGACTTGGATTACTACTTTTTAATTCTGAGATAACATTTAGGTTAGCATACTTTGTACAGGCGTTAGCAATAACTAGCTTAGTGCTTTTATGGATTTATGGATGTGAGATTTGACATGAACACCTGCAAGAAGGAAATATAGCTCAAACACGTATTGATTGTTGTGGATACAGCAGATGACGTGCATTGCTATGGATTATATCTTCCATGGATTATATCGGATTGCATGGAAAGGTAGGATGCCAGCTGTGTATTTAATAATTGGTTTTCAGCGTCTGATGTGAGGCTCCGCCAAGTGAGGAGGTGTGTCAGCATCACCGTTAGCGCTGTAGCTAGCAATGTAGCTAGCTCCGGGCTGTCACTGACAGAATAGGAATCATCACTTTATTTGATATGTCATGTGTATGTTACGTGGTTTGGTGCATACCTGTCAAGTATCCCGTTTTGGCCGGGAAAGTCCCGTGTTTTACCCTTCTTTCCCGCCGTCCTCCCGTATTAGTATTTTCCCGTAAATCTCCCGTATTTTAACCTGCGTTATTAAAAAATAATACCCCGCCGGTCGAGGGAGGTAAAAAAAACATTCCCAATCTGAGCTCTGTCACTAGCCTCGCGATAACTGCCACCTGCAGTAGCCTCCTACAGGTACTGTAGGTGGCAGTTGTCGCGAGTTTAGTGTGTGAGGTCAGATGATGAGAGACGGATGATGGACGTTACGACAGAGACGGTGCGCTGCCAAAACTTCTGAAGGCTTTACTATGCATTCCCCATAGCTATGCAAGTTGAGAAAGGGTGTTTAGCATGGTACGAAAGATTGTTACAGAGAATAGGAGGACGTTAGACAACAGAACTGTTTGCGCTCTACTCTCATGTAAACCACTCTGTAAACCACTCTGGCCCCGCCCACAAATACACTCCTTCCAAAACAATCTTAAAGAATGCAAAGTCTGCAACAAATTTATACAATAACTCACTAAAAGAGTAAAGAAAAGTTATGTGAAATGAAAAGAAAAACTGTAAAAGAAAAGCAATATGAAATGAAAAGAATGTGTGGAATGAAAATAAAATGTAAAGACAAGCAATGTTATAAATTGTAAATGTTTTCAGCATTCTGCATCAAGTGGTGATTTTAGCTTTCTTGTACACCTGTCTTAAAATGTAAGGGATACTGGAGCTTGGTTGGGGTGGTGGGACTGCTTGCGGTGGGCGCCGGAAAAATTTCCCTTATTTTCAAATCCAAAACTTGACAGGTATGGTTTGGTGACAATTAAAAGCGGCAAAGTAGGCTATGACGAGGCTAGGGTACAGTAAGATCACGGCGGTACAGTAACCTCTCTCTTGATGCCTGGCTAAACAAAGTCCGAACACTCAACTTCAGCGTGCAGAGATCCGTAACAGCTGCCCAAACATGTTTTTCCTTTGTAGGGCAGATTTGCATTCTACATTAATACACAATATTGTGTTAATGTGCCTATATGTATGTTGTCTCACTTGTGCAGTATGTGTCTATATGGCAAATAAAACGGATTCTTATATAAAAATGTTTTTTTTTTTTTGGTACCATGGTTGTTAGTTTTTTAAAGGTTATGGGATTGTAAAAAATAACGTTAGAGGAACGTTCCATAAAGGTTGCAACGGTGGGGGAACATTAGGTGAACGTTATCTAAAGGTTACAACGTTAGGGGAACGTTCCATAAAGGTTGCAACGTTAGGGGAACGTTCTCTAAAGGTTGCAACGTTCGGGGAACGTTCGATGTAACCAAAAACGAACGTTCCCAGAACGTTCAACCAACTTTCCATAATAACCAAAACACAACCAAAACCAAACCTTCAGGGAACGTTCGCGCAACCAAAAACGAATGTTCCCAGAACGTTCTGGGAACCAAAAATTGTTAGCTGGGCGGAGAGAGGAGTCTTTTTTTAATTATGGTCTTGTTGATTTTAAAATCGGCGATAAAGCACACCTGAGGTCAACAATGCTCCAGGAGGCTCAATTCTCGCTCGGCTTTCAATTGAGCACGAGGTGACAAAATCGCTGGACAAAGATGAACTTATCAGGGCATTCTCAGCACTCAAACACAGAAGGGTGGATTTCTAAAAATGGCTCAGGTGAAATCTACGCCCGCCGCCCAGTGAGCTGACCACGGAGCTGAAAAAACGTGGAGCCCATCATTATTTATGATAAGTTCGGTTCAGTGTCAGTCAGACACTTTTTCTTCTTTGCTTTTGTTAAATAATTCAAGTTGAGGGGATGTTTGAGCTGTTGGTTAGTTTTTTTAAGTCAGCCCAGACAGCTGAAAATATACTGCGCAAATCAATTAAGCTGAAAGTGCACGTAATAAAATAATATACCATTGATGCAAACCAACAGGAATCCTTGATTTTTCTGCTCTATTATGTTTATGTTTTATGTGGGTAGGGCCCCATATTAGTTATTGAAACAGGCCCCCAGATGCTTAAGGTTGACCCATGACGTTTTGGTCCCTGAAGATATCAAGGAGTCTGTGATGATCAAAGGTATGTTATATTTTTGATAGTAAATACAATTTAGGCTAATGTCAACTAGGCTTCAAAATAAAATGTCAGTACATGGTACAGATTGTCATTATGTGGTTGCCTAAACTACCTGCACTGTAAACCCGAATAAGTTACCAGAACTCAAAAAAAGTGAGGCAATCAGTTACCAAATTTTTTTTAAGTTGATTAACTTAAAAGTCAAAATTTTCCGAACTTAAAAGGTTGGTTGAATTGCTACTTGTACCTTTTGATAACAGTTAAATTAAAAGTGCTCATTTAGCTCAACTCAATTATTTTCAGTTATTATGACTTACAGTTTTGAGTTTTGAAACCACAGGAATAAGTTCACAGAACTTTAAAAAATAAGTACACAACCACACAATGTTTATGTTAATAAAACTCAATGTTTATTAGTTTGTGTTGTCATTGTTTTAAGTACACATTAGTCAAATATGTTGAGTTTGTTTACTTAAAAACGTGATTCAAAACTTTCAAAAAATTTTTAGGCAACTGATTGCCTCACTTACATTAAGTTTAACTAACTTAATATATCTAAAAGTCGTGAACGTCTGCTTTTGAACAGTTACATGTTAAAATGAAATAGAAAAACATTTATAAATTAAAATAAAAAATAATTTTAAAATATACTTATATACTTTAATTGTATATTAAATAAATAAATACATAAATTTGAGAGATCTTTAAGAAGAAAAACTCAAAATTCTCTGATTCTATCCTTCCAAATGTGTTCCTGGTCACTTAAATGAACACGCCGACTTAATGGGACTTTGTCTTATTCACCGTATCCTCCAGAGTTAGTGAAGTCCATAAATACCCTTCTCATCTCAGTGTGTGTCGTAACTCTGTCTGGCGCACCCACTGCTAGCCTAGCTTAGCACATGTTGTACAAATCACAACATGTAAATAGGAAAATGTTGGCGTTATTTTGTCACTTATTAGGAGCATAGATGGAGCCAGATACCTCCAGGATGTGTGCTAAGCTAGGCATGGGTGCGTCAGACAGAGTTACGACACGCACAGAGATGAGAAGCGTATGTATGGACTTATCTAACTCTGGGGATACTGTGAATAAATCCCAATAAGTACCGTATTTTCCGGACTATAAGTCGCACTTTTTTTTCCTACTTTGGCTGGTCCTGTGACTTGTGCGACTTGTATATCAAAATATATATAATTTAACATGTTTTTAAATGTTAATTCATACTGAAAACATTACCATCTACAGCCGCAAGAGGGTGCTCTATGCTTGTGACAACTAGAATGCTGCTCCTAAAGACAACTGAGAAAGAGATAAACTGCAGGTAGTAAAATATGCAGCCGAAAACAGTAATCAAGCAGCAGAAAGAAAGTTTGAAACAAGGGAGAAACTTGTGAGGGACTGGCGAAAAGGTGACTCTTATGCAATGAAGAAAACAAAGAAAGCTAATCGGCTAATCGCGGGCTGAAAGCAAGATGGCCAGAGCTGGAGGAACGAGTCACACATGGGTGCTTGAACAACGTGCTGCTGGGAGAGGCTTGTCAACGGTGCAGTTAGCTTGCTACGTCGCCACGCCATGGTAGTTGTTCTGTGTGCTATTGTATAGTTTAATAACTATTAATGTGTTACGTTAACATACCGGACACTTACCGTATTCAGCCTGTTGTTCTGTGTGCTATTGTGTAGTTTTGGATTTTGTGAAATACATTTCTAAATAAATGCGACTTATAGTCCGGTGCGACTTATATGTTTTTTTTCCTCTTCATGACGCATTTTTTGACTGATGCGACTTATACTCCGAAGCAACTTATAGTCCGTAAAATACGGTAGGCATGTTTCTTTAAGGCCCTGGGAAATAAATATTTATCATACAATTCTGATATTGACCAGACAACTAATCAGATAGTCAGGAAAATAATCGGAGTAATCAACAACAATAATACCAAAATGAAATTATCGTTCGTTACAGCTATAAAAGAAAAAACACTGCTTTTGGCTTCCTTGCTAATTCCTGAGTAAGGGCAGGGCAGCAATTTGGATGAAATTTCAAAAATTCTATAGAGTTTAAGAACATTTTCACTTAAAACTCTAAAATGTAAATGTTTTACAAACCATATCAAATGCACAGAGAAATGTGAGTCATCTTGCGCAGCCCACAATGGTTAAGAAAAACATTAAAACATACAAAACATTAGCGTTACTTTTGCATTATATTAATGAGAACAAAGGCATATTGTGTAGTTTGGGCCTATTGGCTGAACACCTGCAGTAGTGCAGTAACTTTTTGAGGCATTATTTAGACAAAAGGAGATAACTTTGAACTAGCCTTTTATAATGCTTTACCCTGCAGCCTTTTTTTCAGATGAGTTTCTACATCATTAATTCATTCTTGAGGGTCTGCAACCTCGGGGATAGTTTACCACTTTCTAGACCAAGTTAAATCTTTAGAGTGAATTCAAAAGTGTTGGTCAGTGCTTTGGGATAGCTGAGGTGTAGTGCATAGATCACTCCACAGATTACCAGGAAGGCATCGCCAAGTCTGGGAAGGCTGACCACGGCATCACTTTCAATGACGACAGTGATTCTCACAGGGTGGTAGTGAACTGGACTTGCGTCATGGTCACCAATGAAAGTAATGAGGCCCACTGCAACACCATCAAGCTCTGGCTCATCGGACTCATCCTGAATGAATGAAAAAAGAGATACTAATCACAAACTAACACATGGAACAGAACAGATGAAATAATTTGTCTTTCCTTAACCAAGTCCCATTGAAATCCAATACCACTTTTACAAAAGAGACCTGGGTCTCATTGTAAGAGTTGAAAAACATAAGATCCATGTTCTGCACACATGAATCAGCCAAAATACCAGAGAATCTAAGTGCTGACTGAAACCAAGGACATTTACAAGAAAATGTTTTACTGAACATTGAATAAAATGTTAGTATTTACGGGTTAGATAATACACAGCAGAATCTGTTAGTGACTTAAGGAGACTCACTGTGCAGGTTCTTAATCATCCAGAGACGTCCTCGCGCAGATACACAGGAAGGACGTGGAGAACAGTAGTGCGCTTGGTGTGGATGTCATGGATTTCCTATTCAGATAAAAACAGAATTGCATATACTGAAGAGTTTGCATAAAGCTGATTTTAAACAGTCCAAACAGAACATATGTCCACAAATAACCTGTTAACATCTTTAATGCAATCAGACAAATGGCAAACACAAAGTGGACTAATTGCAAAAGTCAAAAAGCTCATTTGAATCATTGAACCTGTTCAGTGTTCTACTGGTTCAACCTATGAAATGTGTAAAAATCTATTTACCTGTTCATCGTGGATTTTTAAAATTTCAGCCAGAGCATCTGCTGTCTTCCCAGTTTTTGATGCCTTCCGTCTGAATAAGGTCATCAGTCGAGGAAGATAGCGGTCAAGCTCAGCATAGCACGTGTTGGGCAGGTTCTGATTTGTAATCCGCTGGAACTCTGCATACAACTACATAGAAATAACAGCCAGAGGAGAATACAGCAACAACACTTATTAAAAAAAACAGTTCAATTTGAAGAATCTTGCACACATTCATAAAGCAAAAATATCAGCCAAATGAGTAAGAATCACAATTTTCACTTTAAAAGACAGAGCTGATCCATATTACCTCAGACTCTATTTTGAGAGCAGGCCAGAGGTCCATGAGGTCGTTCACTGGTGGGCAGGAAAACACTATGGTCTGTCGGCGTAGGGGAAATGTGGTCACCATCATCTTTCTAATGAGGGGCAGTTTCTTCTCTGTCTTCTTCAACAATTTTTGCAAGCAAATACAAAGTTAAGTAAAATATGATCTGTTCAGTGCCAATGGTTAAATATCAATTAGGAAGATGGTATTTGTGAAAAGAACACATTCATTAATTGTTGACTTAAATACAGCAAAACACTTTATTTTGATCAAACAGGCAAGTAGAAAAAACAATGATGTGTGTATGTGGGAGTGCGTATGATTTGGGGTTACCACACTAAAACCTTGTCTGAGAAAAAAAAAACAATTCAAGTTATTGGTATTTAGAGGGCAGGGGCGGGGGCGGGGGGGTGATAGAAGAATTCACATTCATTGGATTACCTGGTATCGTTATCACATCTCCAGTTATCTTCCTTAACTTCTTGAAACTGGAACAGCAAGATGCAAAGGCATAAACTGATCTGAAACTGAACAATTAAAAGCATTCAAAGAGTGTCAAATTATAAATACTTCCATTTATAAATGTTCCCTGTTAATGATCTTTTCATTTGATCCCCAAAATGTCAACTTACTAAAGCCATCAAGCAAAATTAACATTACTGTAAAGAAAAGCAGCCACACTTGAACCTTAGTGCATGGTTAATCAACAATAATACCATTTCTACAAACCAAAGCTTTACTATTAAGGGTTTTTACTTTATTCATCTTTGTCAGGAAAAGCAGCTTGCCTCCAGCAGGGTCGTTTGTTTTAAAACCGTGGCAACACAAGTAGGCAGGCACGGGCAGTTGACTCGTTCTGTTAACAGCAATCTCCGTGTCTCAGACAGTCTGCTCACACAGAATTTAAAACTAGCGTCCCTAGAAGCTACACAGAGAGCGAGGACTTGCAGTGTAGGAACTCAGTTTGAGGCGTTTATGCTCTTTTGTGCACTATTGAAAGTTTCCATCAACAAAAAACTAACTATCGCATACGAGGTCTGTTATTGCTTCTACTAACAACTCATTTTCTAACACCACCTTTAAGCGGGGAATGAGCGTGTGATTACTAGATTCATCCGTCGTCAAATTCTTCAGGGAGTCGGTTAGTGGTAGCTAGGTCGCTAGTTGTGCTGCTGGAGTGCGTAAAGTCAAAGTCCTTCTAAATAGTCTCTGGTAACGTTAGTGGTCGCGCTAAGTGGCTAGCTAGCTCTTTAGCAGCTAACCTATATCTGACAAGTTGCCAATCCCTACAAGACTCCCGCGATAAGCCAGTGAAGGGCGGGGGCTTGGAGACGGTCTACGCTCTCTGAGACAAACACATAAAAAATGTATGAAAGAAGTAAAAGCGAATGAATATTAACATTCAAAACTTACAGTAAGTCCAGTGATCCTGATTGCTGCTCCGTAGGTAGTAACTTTCTGCAAGCCTACTGTCTGTTGCTTCCCGCCTTGCTGCATTGTTCAAACTTTTCTTCTTCTGTGTTTTTCCAAAGAGCGGTAAGGAATCAGTGTAGTGTGCAAATTAGCGCCACCTTCTGCTTCGCAGGTTGAATCAGAGATTAACTCGCCATACAAAATTATCCCTGCAGCTGCTTAAATAAAAATAAAAATAATATATAGGCTACATTAAACTGATGAAGAAGCAAAAAATAAATTAAATAAATACATTTTGTCCTCCACTAATGTCTAATGCATTTCAGACCATTTGCTATTGCAATTTATTTATTATGATCGATTTTACTTATTTGGTAAAGCACTTTGAGATTTTATTGTATTTTAACATGTGCTATATAAATTCAGTTCATTTTTAAATCATCCCTATTTTAAACAATAGAAATAACAGGACTTTATCATTCTTAGTATGTTATTACTCAATTCTATTACATTGTACTTAAGTTATGTTTTTAAGTTATGCTTACTTATACACAAAATAGTTCCAAAATAGTTAGTTAACAATACTCAAAAAGGAAGAACATGTTACACCAACTTGACAAAATTAAGTTAGTAGAACTTGTTCTAAAACTTTGAGTATACACTACTTAATCTATTTAATTACTTCGAACGTTTGGGTTTACAGTGTGTGTGTTGTAGCCATGTTTCCTCCCTTGTCTTGTCTAACTGTAGTTCCTGTCTTGTTTTCCTGTGTGTCTGTATGTTCTGTTTCCTGTTTTATTTTGACGGTCTGGTTTCTGTCTTGTCTTGTCTGATTTACTTCCTGTGTTTTCCCTCCCCTGTGATTGCCCTGATGTGTTTCACCTGTTGTGTCACCTGTCCCTCGTTAGTCCTCGTTACCTGGTGTATTTAGTCTCTGTGTTGTCCTTGTCTGTTGTTGGATTCTTGTTTTTGTTTAGTGTGTCTCTGTGAGTGTTCTCTGTTAGTGTGGTGGTTCCTGTTGTGTATTTCCCTGTTGTGTGAATTAATTCTTTTGTTAAACTGCATTTGGGTCCAAGCCTCATCTACACCGTGACAGTAGTGATGGGCAAACGGAGCCTTGTGAAGCCTCTGAAGCTTCTTCCTGATTGTATCGCAAAATGATCCGAAGCATCAAAGCATCGAAGACAACACAGTGACATCTGCTGGTCAGCAGAAATGACAGCGGCTATGAACTCGACACAGACAAACGAAGCTTATAACATGAACATAGGAGAGACAGAATGGACACATGCACATGGAATGACATGACTGAACTTGAATTAAATGACATGAACATGACATGACTGAATTAAAAATAGCCTGTGTTTGAACGTTTGAATATAACATTATAATATAATGATATAAACTACTGTGATCAGGATTTGAGGATGTTCAAATACGGCTAAATATGGATTAAATAAACAGCAGCAACAATGCCACCTTCTACCGCTACGTATAATTGCACACAGGTGTATGTAGGTAGGCTAATTGATAAGTTAATCAAATACAGTGCAAGCCACTCATATACCCCGCGATGTTCCAGTGAATTGTAACGGGCCATTGGTAAGCACGCAGCGACATGAAGCGAAGCTTGTGAACGCTTAGCCTACTACAGCGGCCTTTTTAATAGTTTTTCTCGTCTCGCAACATAGCCTACGTTGGAGGAAAGGCAACGCTGATGCCTGAGGTATGATTCCCACTACCGTTACATATGGAGCAGGTATATCATGCTTATTATAGCTGTATGACAAACACGTGTCTAGTTTATTCCGTAATAATTCTTGCAACAAAGTTGTTTAACTACAATTATTGCTGAGTAACCTAGACACGTGGCAACACGTTTTGAGCAGCAACCAAATATAGAATGCAGTTGCAGCAGAGGCATAGGCTATATACAGGGTTGCTACAATTCAGAAAGCATAAAGGGGTTTGGGGAAGGTGCTTGTGATACAGGTCTATGTGAAATACAAGAGGTCGTTTGTGTGTAAGTGCTTGTGTACAAAGGAGGTTTGGGGAAGGTGCTTGTGCAGTAACGGGGATTGTGAATGACAGTTTGGGGAATGCTTATTGTGTACTTGTTTTCCTTTCCAGATTTTTATTGAGAAACAAAATGTGTTCGACGGTGCTGGGTTTGAGGCGGTTTCGTCGGCTGCTGACTATTTCCCCAGCCTTGGAGAAGACCCTCTCACATGGCACTGAGGATGCTGGAGTGCACAGATAGCGCATGGCTATTTGAGAGACATGTGGAAAGACAAGGTGGTGCCTTTCCCAGTATTTAAGAGGGTCCTCTGACCTAGGCAAATGTGGGTCTTTCAAATACCTGTAAGCAGAAGGAAAATACAATTTATTTCATTATAATTCTTCTTATGTCTGTAGGGAAACCACCAATCCCAACAATTTACCTCTGGACCTCGGCAATGGCACTGGCTGTTGCGTTGGAACCACGTTGTGTGCCAACGTGGCTGTCAAGCAGGCCCCAGAGATTGTCCTCCTGCTCTGAAGACTCCTGTGAGGAGGGTGGTGGTGGTGATGGTGGTGGTGGTGGAATGATGTTGGCACATTCCCTGGTGAGTCTCTCCACTGCAGCCTGAGACGAGTTTGCACTGCAGAACCCCATCTCCTTGTACCTGGGGGTCCAAAAGAATTTCCACACTGAGAGCAGTCATTTTTGCAACAATGCCAAATTTATCATTGAGTACTTACTTTACCTCGGGTCCACAAGTGTTGCCACACTGAGAGCAGTCATTTTTTCAACAATGGCAAACTTGTCATTTAGAGTGCTTTGCACATTACTGGCCAGTTTCTGCGCCAACGGGTTTGCCATTGTTGTACACAGTCTGCCAGTACGATGTCTTAACATCTTCACCATCGGAATGACTTTGGAGCCAGACACTCGTTGTTCTTCAGACAGTTCGACAGTGGCCAGGTGGAATGGCTTCAGAACCAGCAGACACTGCTGGATGGACTCGTATTCTTCTGCTGAAAAGGGAGTGATGTCATTAGTTAGATTAGCCAAAGTTGCTCCCAAAGGCTCTCGCAGGTCATGGATCCTCTGCAGCATGGCATAGGTGCTATTCCACCTTGTATCCACTTCTTGGATTGGCTTCAGCAGAGGTCTACCCATCTGTAGCTGGATTTCGCACAGTTTTTCCTTGGCAGTTGTGCTGCATTTAAAAAGATGGACAATGCGGCATGCACGAGACCGCATTTCTTCCAGCTCAGGGGTTAGAGCAAGGGATCGTTTCACCACAAGGTTTAAAACATGTGCGAAACAAGGGACATGGCGGAGATGTAACTGATTAGCACATGCAATCATGTTTGACGCACAGTCGGTCACCAAGCTATTTACCTTCCCTGTAATTCCCCAGTCTGTCATAAGGGCTGACTTTGCTTCAGCGATGTTAGCTGCTGTGTGCGTGTCAGGGAACTTCCTCACTCCTAACAGCACAGTGGAAAGCTTGGCCTCTGCTGTGACATAGTGGCATGTTACTGCCAAGTAGGCATCCATGTTTATGGATGTCCACATGTCTGCAGTCAGGCTTACTGTGGATGCCTTCCCAAGCTCAGCCACAGCCTTCTCCTTGGTGTCTTTATATTTTTTCTGCAGCATTGCCTTTCAGGTCTTCCTCCCAGGGATAATATATGTGGGATCCAGGAGATTGACAAAGGCCTTGAACCCTGCATTCTCCACAATGCTCAGTGGCTGGGCATCCACCACCACCATCTCCAGCAAGGCTTCATCCAGCTCCATTTTCCTGGACACTGTCACACAAGAAGCATAATTTGAATGACAATATTAATTCAGTAATTATTCATTACTTAATTATTATGCAGCAAATGGAAATGTATATAATATATATATATATATATATATATATATATATATATATATATATATATATATATATCTGACAGTTGCTTTTTGTGTGTTTGCATGTTTTAAATGTGAATTCTGAGCCTTAACAAATAATACATTCTGCCAGTGTTTGGGACAAACAACGTAGCCATGAAGTAGGCCTAGCATAATGTTTGAAGAAAGACACCACAACTAAAAACTGAAATGAACATTGTGTTTGAATTAGGTGACATTAAAGGATATAAAGCGATCAAGGGTGGCGATCAAGGTGATTTCTGCAAGGTGCGAGGACTGCAGCTAGTGATATCCTTTCGCCCAGTTTGGTGCGTGTTCCTTCCTGGTGGGGTGAGACAAGATTAATAGGCTGTGTGTTGTATAATGATCACAATAATGAAACGAAATGAAACAAACCAAACGAAGGACCGGAATGAACATTGCCTTGAATGTTGGCGCTGGGTGGAGCATTAGATGTTGCAGCTGCTGCTGCTTCGTGTTTTGCACGGAGGTGCCTCAACATTGAAGATGTATTATTGTTGTATGCCAGTTCTTGTGGGCATAGTAAACACCGAACCTTAAAATAATGCAAAGAGTGTGACTGTTTAGAGAGAAACACCTGGACTGGCCTGTTAGAATAGCCAATTTGATCTGAATTACTAGGTAGGCTAGTTAATGCATCTAGGCTACTTTATTCAGCAGATAATGTCTGAATGACAGTGCCGGGAATAATAATAATAATAATAATAATAATAATAATAATAATAATAATAAATAGGCCTAATAATACAACAGTCCATAACGTAGCCACTTACCTTATTCGGGGATAATAGGTCAAAATGTTCCCACACCCTTGAACGCTTCCTTATGTTTGTACTGTTGTCCATGTTCTACTTTGAATAAACGGCTCTGAAATAAGCACGTCAACTCGATGAAACACAACAAAACTTATCTGGGTGTTCGCCGCGCGTCTCTCCTCGGAGTGAGTAGTAACGGTGCAGCGCATAGGTGCAGCGGCATTTATTCGAATCCAGCCAACCCTTCCGGAGTTTCAGTGACGTTCGAAGCTTCGGACGTCATCAGTCACGTGCTTATTTCAATGTGATACAAGCTCCAACACTGTTTCGAACCAGTGTGCTTTGCGGAAGTGATACAAGCTTCGGTGCCTCGGTGTCAAATGTCCCATCACTACGTGACAGTGGCACGGTGCAGAGCATCAGTCCGGACTGTTCTCAGCATACCACAAGAAGAAACAGAAGCGAGATTCGGGTTCCAGTCCCCATATTCAGCTGAACCACTATTTGGATGTTTGTGATCTAACAAACAGAGTGTAATTGTACAGTTTTAATTGCATAACCCATTTTTCTCCTACCCAGTAAGCACACATACGTCGCGGCGACGTATTGGCGATGTAATCAGAATGCATCGGGGATACGTAGTATTTTGGTAGTTTGCTCACTGGCACGACGTCCCCGCGACGTCGCTCCGCTACGTTTCAGCGACATATAGCCGCTCTCTCCGCGACGTATACATATATACATCGTTCTAACGTATGCCATACGTCGTAGAGATGTAGGCTTATATACATCGTTCTAACGTATGCCATACGTCGTAGAGATGCAGGCAATATACATCGTTCTAACGTATGCAATACATCGTAGAGATGTAGGCTTATATACATCGTTCTAACGTATGCAATACATCGTAGAGATGCAGGCTTATATACGTCGCTCTAACGTATGCAATACATCGTAGAGATGTAGGCTTATATACGTCGCTCTAACGTATGCAATACATCGTAGAGATGTAGGCTTATATACGTCGCTCTAACGTATGCAATACATCGTAGAGATGCAGGCTTATATACATCGTTCTAACATCTGCTATACATCTTACAAATGCAGTCTTAGGTACATCTTCCTGACATCTGTTATACGTAGTACAGATGTCAGGAAGATGTGCCGATCAATTGATCCTGCATTAGTCCATTTAACAAAACTGGTCAGTATAGGTCACACACAATTACTTTAAATATCTTTACTACATTGAATTGCTAAAGTAAGATAGATAAACCATACACAATTACTTATAATAATACATTTTATTTATAAAGCGCTTTTCAGGGTACTCAGACAATTTACACAAGTTCAAATCATTATAGAAAATAGCACACTGTAACACATTAAAATATATTCTTGTATGTAGCTAGATTTGGGGATAATTATCCTACTGTGGTCTATACTAAGGGCTAATGTACAAAAACACTACCTTGTGTTGTCTTCCTGTCAACCTTGAAAAAAAAATTATTAAATTTTTCTTCTACACAATTTCAGCACTTATTTCTACATCCCATATTTTCTGATGTAAAACAAAAGTTGAAAACGGGTCAATTTGACCCTAAGTCAACACAAGGGTTAAAAGCTTAAACCAGTTTTTTTTTTAAAGTCTGAGACTGTGGGCTTCCCCTCAGGCAAAGAGCTGGGGCACGCACGTTTCCTGGGAACGGGGTGCAACGGCTTGAGTTATGTTTTCTCTCGTTTGGTGGGTGTGTCTCTCGATTATTGGCTGTGTTCAAGGTGATACCCAATTATTAGAGACTGTCTGTAAACCCGTGGTAATAAAAAAGGGCTTGCACACACAACAGGATGTCCAACACCTTGTTTCAGTTTTAAAAAACGTCACTTTCTCAATTTTTGGATGCCTATGGGATCATGGTAATGTTATTTGAACCCAAACACTTAACAACTGAGCCAAGTATAACATTTATTTATTAACAAAATTCATTATTTTTCTTAATTTGTAGGAGTCGCTGAAATATACAGTATTTCTCTCTTTTGACTACACACTCGTGAGCTGTATATCACTGCTTCACAACAGCAGTGTGTACATGTTTGAGAACAAAAACTAATTGTCACACTATATTGTCCACTTTCTATCATAATGTAAATTATTTCAGTAGCAAAAAAAAATGCTGTCCCTGCTACAGCCTCTGCTCCAGTCTGTTGCCAGTCGGGGAAGTCCTTGATGGCCGGCTTCGTACTCAGGAAAGTAGGATCCCTTGCTGGTGCTGCTGCAGTGACAAGAACAAAAGATTTGGGTTTTGTGCGTTATTCGAAGAAGTATCTTTTAATGCATTTTTTGTTTCATCTCCCTTTGTTTTTAAGAAGTGGTTGAGTAATATTTTTTTTTTGCAGATATGAATAGAAGACCGGTTTCATCTAGTAGAATATGGCAAGCCAAATGTTGTTAACGTAGTTAAATTCTCTGCAAAATTTTCCTCAGAAGCTCCAATTCAGCCTTTAAATATAATTGAACAGTAAAGACATTTGGTCAGTAGGGGGCGCTGCAGTCTGTGCAGTTTCATTTTGGATGAAGTTCAAGGTGGGCTGTTTACGGTAGAAGGGATACAGCTACGACCAAAAGTTACGCAAAAATCCCGCAAAATCTAGACTAATATAATAATATATTTGTTATACTTTCACCCAGGAAAACGTGTTTCATTCCTCTAGAGTTTTTTATTCAAACCACGATCTGTTTCCTGAACTTAACAAGTCGTTTTGGTGCCTAAACTTAACTGTCGTCACAGTAGCTGTATCCCATCTAGCCTCAACCGCTGTTAAAGTGCCATTCTGACAATATGTATTTAGATCACTTTGTAAATTAAAGCTTTAAATAGCATGTTATAAATAGTCCCATAAAAAATACCATAACTTTCTCTCTAAAAGGGCTAACATCAAGGTTTCATAGTAATCACAATTATTTAAAAAGTATTTACTTTTGAAACCAAAGGTGTCATTTTATGCTGACCTCTCTTTACTTCCTTCTCCCATTTTCAATTACGGTTTTGTAAACTTACCACAGATGATTTGGCAAAGTAATGACTGGGAATATGGCAGCTTTCCACATTTCCCCGTTGAATATCTTGGTCATCATGGCAATTGAGAGATCTGAAAAATACAAACATATAAAAATTTAAAACAAGATAAGATCCTTAATTAATCCCACAGTGGAGGACATTTTCAGTGATACTGCACCAAAAGGAAAGTGCAATGACAAAAGCATCAGTAAAAACGCAAGAATAAAGCAGTTAAAACTGTTCAGTATATAGACAGAAAGTTTAATAAAAATTTTAATAAAATTATAGTGGGTACCTCTGCTTTTATTGTGTTATCTATTTACTTTGTTTTATCTTTTGTGCAGCACTTTGGAAACCTTGTGTTTGTTAAAATCGTGCTATATAAATAAAGTGGATTGGATTGGATTGAATAATACGGTATTCACAGTATTGCACAGAGAAGTTATTGATTTTGCATAAAAAAGGTGTACATTGATGTTGCACGTGAGTAAATTGTCAGATAGGGTGCGTGTGGTCTACTTGGAGCAGTGTTGATTATAAAGTCTGGCAGCAGCAGGAAGGACGTGTGGTATAGCTCCTTCACTGCACATTAGGGTTACATTTGAATACAAAATGTAACTTAAGTACAACTTCCAAAGGGTTAAAATATTTACTGTTAATAGATGGATATGATTTAATAATAGTTTATTACCTACCCATTTCAAAGTCTGTGCAGGTCTTCTTCTTTGGCTTCCTCTTCTGGAATCATTAGTGCCTCTTCCTCTTAGCAGGCCAATTCAGCAGTGGTCGTCAAATCAGTTTTCAAACTCTTTCCTCTTATCTGAAAGAGATTAATATACAGAGGTAATTAATAATTCAAGTACAATGTAATAGATAGAGAAAGTCTAGGACCCCTTGAACACACAGGGGGTTAAAAAAATAGAGCAACTCATAAGAATCATGAGTGGCACTGCGCCTGCCCAAAATACTAGATAGATTCAGATTACAGGTGTGTAATTTGCATCTTGCAACAAACTAATATGACAATAACATACCTGACTCTTTTCACTTGTTGATCAGGCTTATACACCCAACTACTATTGTGGTATGATGTCCTTCATCTCTGCATTGCCTTCTCTCCCACCTCCTGCCGACGTTTTCTGATCTTCCACTATACATCATACCAACATAAAAACAGAGACACTATGTGAAAGCTACTATCAAAAAATACTGCTCTTTTGTGAGGATGCAGTATTTTTAGTATTGTAACTACTGTTTTGCAATGAACACAGTGTATTCCTGACATTTTGTAGAAGATGGTGATATTCTTAACAAGAACCCCCTTTTTAATGAGGGATAACTAGTGAAACAAACAAGCAAACAAACATCAACTAACAGTTTACCAAAGTTACCCTTGCTATAAACATTATAGCACACATACGTCGCCACGATGTATTGGCGATGTAATCCAAATTCATCGGGGATACGTAGTAGATTGCTCGTTTGCTCACTGGCACGACGTCCCCGGGACATCGCTGCTGTACGTTTCAACGACATATAGCCGCTCTCTCCGCGACGTATACATATATACATCGTTCCAACGTATTTCATACATCTTACAGATGCACTCATATAGCTAGCTACATCGTTCTAACGGAAAAAAAGAAATATACCAATTAAATTATTGTGATATTGATAGTAGTATTGATCTCAAAGTAAAAAAAAAACACTTTTTCTGGTATTTGGGGTGTTCTTTTGTGTCTCTGGTGCTTCCACACACATACAAACTTTGAAAAAAATCCATCCATGCTGTTTTGAGTGAGATACAGTTTCTGAATGTGTCCTGCCTTCAGTCTCCTGGTGAGCTGTTCAAAATCGGCTCGGACTGTGACGTCACAATCCGAAATGAGCTGGCTAACCACAACCGTTAGCTCGTAGCGTTAGCATGCTAACGCTAATGCTAACACTAGCATGGTACCTCGTTCTCAATAGCAAAGCACTGCTACAATACACACAAGTTCACCATAATCTACCAAAAGAACTACTTCCATGTGCGCCCTGGTTTAGAAGAAGTCTCCCAGCTGATCCTGCCTTGGAACTGACTGAAGTTGGAGAAACAGGCTTTCTTTTACTGTCTATGGAGCTAGCTAGCTGACATGATCTACATCTGAGCTACTGAGCATGTGCGAGTGCAATCAAAGATAGTACAGAAGAAGAAGAACAGGGTACCCCCAGGATCCTCCAACTTAAATTCAAGGCTTTTTAAGACCTTTTTAATACCATTTCAAATGAAATTCAATGCCAACTTTGTACCCATTCCGACAGAAGTATGAGGGGAAAATGTCAAATCTGTATAAATTTCAAAACCTAGAAAATAATTATGTACAAGTAGGCTACTTGAATTAAATAACACATTGTATTTAAAGTATCAGTCATTTAATACAATTTATTGGGTTATAATATAATCCAATAAAATAACATAATTACACTGCATAAGAGCACTTTTACTTTTGGTACTTTAAGTACAGTATATTTTGATATTTTTTTACTATTATTTAAGGACAATGTTGAATGCAGGACTTGTAACTGACAAGTAATTTGTAACTCTACAACACTGTTTTTTCTACTTTTAATACACGATCTGAGTGTAAGAGTCTTCCACCTCTGTATCACCAACAACAGTCGTACATGAATACCTGCAGCTGTGTTTAACACTGAAAACACACAGCTCAGTTCAGCGTTTACTCAGGGATCTTAAGTTTTAAGGACAGGCAAGAGTGACATCTTTTGTTGAGGAAGTAACCTCCTTAAATGTGCATATGACAATTATTCACCTCAATGATAAATTCATTTTAATGAATTAATACACCCCTGGACTGTAATATTTCAGATGTGTTTTGAGCAAGATTTCTGCTCATGTTCAAAACTTTGTGCACATTCAAAATATATCTGTGTTCTGAGATTTGGAGGAGTCATGATATTTTGAGAAAAATAAAGTACCTAAAAAAAACTAGGCTATTACGAGAATAAAGTCACTATATTTCAGAAAATAATCTACCTGCACCGTAGTCTGCTGTGCATTACGTGATTGCTCTGCTGGTTTACTTGCAGCTCCGCTACAGTAGCAGCGAACCTTTAACGTTACCTGTAGTCACATGGTCTCTAAACAGCCCGCTCACCGTGAAGTCCTGCGCGGATCAACAGATGTTAGAGTGCAGCGGCTGCACGCTCCGTTTGTTATAAGACGCACCGGGCAGATTAATGGAGCCGCTCGGTGTTTGGCTAGCTAATAAGCCGTTAGCCTGTTACCTTGAGCTTTGTCTGAAGGCGCTGAGTGGCCAGCCTAATATATATGTCAATGGGCTCGACACACCTGAAACATTCCGCACATCCACCGATCAGTTTAACCGCTAACTCCCCCCCCCAGTACCGGTCAGAGAGGCGTGTTTACTTTGTGTCTCGGTCCTCCGGTGCGTCCAGAGACGGGCTCCGGTCAGTTTTTAAATTAGCCTATATTCAATTCAATTCAATTTTATTTATAGTATCAAATCATAACATAAGTTATCTCGAGACACTTTACAGATAGAGTAGGTCTAGACCACACTCTATAATTTACAAAGCCCCAACAATTCCAACAATTCCAGTAATTCCCTCAAGAGCAAGCAGTGCGACAGTGGCGAGGAAAAACTCCCTCTTGGGAAGAAACCTCGGACAGACCCAGGCTCTTGGTAGGCGGTGTCTGACGAGCCGGTTGGGGGTGTGATGAACAGTGGCGATAGTAGTCACATTAATAATGGAACAGTGACTGGATGTAGCGGGAAGCTGCAGGGTTCAGCAGGACGCAGCATGACATTGCAGGGCATCGCTGAGCTCAGTTATACTGTTATATCAGTAACAGTTCATTTTGTTACGGTATGAACTTAATCCTAGGTAAGGCGAAAAAGATAAGACCTTTGTAACGAAATCCAAGACTTTGTATACCAAATTCAAGGCTTTTAAGGCCTTAATTTGAAATTATCAAATTTAAGACTTTTTCAATGCTTTTAAGACCCCGCGGGTACCCTGAAGAAGAAAAGAGGTCTCACTCTGTAGCTAAAACAGAAACCAGGTGAAAAGAGGATCTACAGCAGTGAGAGAGAGCTGTGCAGTACAACAAAAATATGGTGTTTTTTGAAAATTAAACCATGTAAACCTATTCTGGTACAACCTTAAAATACAATTATGAACCTGAAAATGAGTATAATATGGGCGCTTTAAAGCCGATTATAAACCGCTAATGTCAGTTTTATGTAACGTTAGCTAGGCTTATGGTCAATTTAGCTTCAACAAAAAGTAAAACTTAACCCTCATGCCCTCTTCGGTCATTTTTGTACATTTTTCTCAAGTTTTTTTTTTCATTTCGTGATCATTTTTGCTGTGTTACTTCTTATGGCATGAAATTTTGTAGGAATCCTTCTTTTCAGTCAAATTTTTTAAATCCAGTGCTTTTTACTCTTACATGTCTTTTATACTTAAATGATTCATTTTGTACCCTCTGGACACCTTCGAGGCAAAAATGTCCACGCACACAAAAACTGTTATTAAATCATCATATATCAATATTTTTTTCTGCTTTTTTTTCATGAATCACTTAAACAACTTCTTACCTAATCAAAACTACCAAACATTCAATCATTTTCAGGATTTTAACCCTTTAAATGCCAGTTTATGTATTTGAAGTAAGTCATTTTTTATAAAAAAAAACACAAAAAATGATTTTTTTCCCATATAATGAATAATATGTAGATGGGGCTTTGGTGGTGATTAGAGGCTTGGATATGTCAAAGATAAGCAACAAAATTGATTTGATTGCATTAGTATTTTTTATGTAATTCCAGATACTCCCTCTGGACACCTTCGAGGCAAAAATGGCCCCATTGACTTCCATTATAACCACATGTTTTGATCTCTCTGCCTTTACAGTATAAAACCATGCATTCTGTAATGTCAGCATTTCATTTGGAAGAAAACTAGTCATATTTGATATTTTTACAGTATTTCACCAGATTCAACCATTTTGCCCTTGTAGGCCGATGCATGAAATTATAGTTATATTATGGAGCTCTGTGTGTGTGTGTGTGTGCGCACGAGCACGCGCGTGCGTGCGTGCTTGGATGTGTGTGTGTGTGTGTATATGTGTGTGTGTTTGTGTGTGTGTGTCTGTGTATATATGTATATTTGTGTGTGTGTGTGTGGGTGGGTGTGTGTGTGTATGCGTGTGTGTGTGTGTGTATGTATGCGTGTGTGTGTATGTGTGTGTGTGTGTGCGTGCATGCATGTATGCATGTCTGTGTGTGAGAGAGAGTTTGTGTAAATCTGTAAACAAACAATGATAATTTTAGTGGTGAAAAAAGCGCACCTTACTTTTGCCAGTTATATTATGGAGCCGTGTGTGTGTGTGTGTGCATGCATGCGTGTCTGTGTGTGAGAGAGAGTTTGTGTAAATCTGGGTGAAAAAAGGGCTTCTTTTGAAGGATGCATTTCATGTGTCTTTGAAGACATGCTTGAATAAAAACATTGTCTCCTGCATTTGTTGTAAACAAAAACAACTATTAGTGTGTTTATGCACCTGGCTCTAGAGAAGGAGAAAGACCTGGAGCAAAGAGAAGGAGCCTTTATCTTCCAGCCAACTGCAGGACTCATCTGAAGATGACACAAGTTTCTGGAGTCTGACAAAATGGTCACTGGTGTCCTCCAACTCTGTGAGTGCCTCTAACCCTTCCTCTGAAAGTGGAGAGGACACTGAAGATCCTGTCCATCCTGACATTGACTGGACAGTGAAGAATTGGCAAGTCTGGTCTCCATCTAATACTGAGACGCTGCGCAACATTCAAGCACCGACCGGCATGATGTCAGAGCCCACGAGATCCCATATCAAGAATCCATGATATGGCATCCTCTTTCGACCTTTTCTTCACTCTTGACTTGATCCAGCTGATTCAGGAAATGACAAACCTACACGGAAGGTGTTCAATCTCAGGATGGAGTGATGTGGATGCTCAAGAGATTTTAACATACATGGGACTTCACACTTGGCTGGTGTGTACTGGTCCAAAGGGGAATCCACCCGGAGCCAGTGGGATGTCCATAGTGGGAGACCAGTCTTCAGGGCCACCATGTCCCACAAACCATTTGAAATGATAAGCGCCAGTTTACAGCAAATGCAGGAGACAATGTTTTTATTCAAGCACGTCTTCAAAGACACATGAAATGCATCCTTCAAAAGATGCCTTTTTTCAGCCCTAAAGTGATCATTGCTTGCTTACAGGTTCACGCAAACACACAAAAACACACAAATACATACACACACACACACACACACACACACACACACACACACACACACACACACACACACACATACACACACACAGAGCTCCATAATATAACTATAATTTCGCATCGGCCTACAAGGGCAAAATGGTTGAATCTGGTGAAATACTGTAAAAATGTCAAATATGACTAGTTTTCTTCCAAATGAAATGCTGACATTACAGAATGCATGGTTTTATACTGTAAAGGCAGTGAGATCAAAACATGTGGTTATAATGGAAGTCAATGGGGCCATTTTTGCCTCGAAGGTGTCCAGAGGGAGTATCTGGAATTACATAAAAAATACTAATGCAATCAAATAAGTTTTGTTGCTTATCTTTGACATATCCAAGCCTCTAATCCCCACCAAAGCCCCATTCCCCTATGATTTATTTTATGGAAAATAATTAATGTTTTGTTGGGTTTTTCATAAATAATTGTTACTTCAAAGATTTAAAACTGGCATTTAAAGGGTTAAAATCCAGAAAATGATTAAATGTTTGGTAGTTTTGAGCAATTTAGAAGTTGTTTAAGTGATTCATGAAAAAAAGCAGAAAAAAATATTGATATATGATGATTTAATAACAGTTTTTTGGACATGTACATTTTTGCCTCGAAGGTGTCGAAAGGGAGTATCTGGAACTATGTAAAAAATACTAATGCAATCAAATTAATTTTGTTGCTTATCTTTGACATATCCAAGCCTCTAATCCCCACCAAAGCCAAATCTAGATATTATTCATTATATGGAAAAAAAATAATTTTTTGTGTTTTTTGTAATAAAAAATGAAATACTTCAAATACATAAACTGGCATTTAAAGGGTTAAAATCCTGAAAATGATTGAATGTTTGGTAGTTTTGATTAGGTTACAAGTTGTTTAAGTGATTTATGAAAAAAAAGCAGAAAAAAATATTGATAAATGATGATTTAATAACAGTTTTTGTGTGCGTGGACATTTTTGCCTCGAAGGTGTCGAGACTAAGTTTTTTTAAGGAGGGCATGAGGGTTAAAGTTAAGTGACTGGACATTAACTACATTAAGCTAACGCTAGCTTGCCAGGTTAATTATTTTTATTTTAATGAATCAACGTTAGTGATATATCAGCAAGAAAATCATGGTAACAGGTGACGATGCTCATTAGTGTTTTGAAGGCTAACGTTAGCCCACGAAAACGGGCACCATCTAGCTAGCGCTAACTGATGTTTTATGACCGTTGGCACTCCCAACCCCATTTTCAAAATCAGTTGTTAACCAGATTTAATGCCGTGTACAGAAACGAACCACAGTCTTACTAGCTAGCTAAACTGTCCTAAACTAATTTTACATAGTGTCATTTAGTTAATAAGCAGGGTAAAAATAAAATATTACAATCACAATGTAATAAGTAGCTACGAACGTCAGCCTGCCATTAGACGGCCCCTTTACCTCTTCACCTTTTTTAAATATGATTTAACGTTAGTTGGCAGATTAGCTAGCTAGCTAGCTAACGCTACATGCCGAATTTACCTTTAGATAGCTACATTTTGATTCTATAACAAGTCTTCAGCTTTAAATGTTCCCTGTTGAGATTTCAGTTCCATTAAAGCCAAAACAACCGATATGAGCAAAGTATGACTGAGGTGCGGCACTCAGTTACTGTTAGCTAGCTAGCTAGCTAGCTAAAATTAACGTTAAGGGATATCGGGTAACGTTCAATTAGCTATAGCTAGCAGCCTCACGTTAGCTAACGTGAGCTGTACTGCAACTGACATAGCTAGCCAGCAGCTAACGTTAACTTTACATTCAGATTCAGTCAGATTAGTACATATAGCAAGCTAACTAGCTAGCTAGAGCACGGATATTTTAATTTTAAATGAATGTGAAAAAGGGCGGCTAGTGCGATGTCAGCCTGATCTAACGGCTCTTAAGTTACTTTAAACCATGACATGGCGTAACTTACTATACATATTGTTATTAGTCTGATGAACACCAACCAAATATTTGTATTAACGTTACGTTAAGATGAAATAGTGCTTACCATGGTATTTGACAGCAGCAACGAAGCAGTCTCCATCCTAACCCTTCATAGACTGGCAACTTTTTTCCCCTTCCTTTATCGACTGTGGCGCGAGTATGTTGCTGGGCAGAATTCAGATTCACTGTCCATCACATCAACAGTGTGTGTGTAGCTACAGTAAAGACATCCAGACGCTCAATAAACGATGCTTCCAAATGACCCGCGAACAACTGAGGAACCGTTAATACATCTCACCGACATAGTTAATACGTCGCTGCGATGTATAGATTGCGATCATAATAAGACGTCCAGACGCTCAATAAACGATGCTTCATTATTCTTCTTTATGACCCGCGATCAATTGCAGACGAAGCGATCAATTGCATACGTCGTGCCGACGTATGTGTGCTTACTGGGTAGCACAAATAAGTATGAGAAAAGTGACAGCTTATGGAACAGTACATTTTTAAAAGGCGTTGCAAAAAGGTATTATTTGTTTATTTATTTAGTAATAATTTCAATTTAAAATCTACAATAAACAAAGTGTAAAATAAATGTAAGTAAATGTAAATATGCTACTTGTTACATGAAAAATATAAAGTAGCACGCTGAGGTTTATACTGTGTATTGATTCATTCTACATCTCATTGTGATGTGTAACTTGTTAAACTCGCAATCGGGATAGCTGTAATCTCACGTCGCTGCCACTTTTAACATCGCGCTCAGTGATGCCTATTAGCAGTCTGTCACAATTCGGCTCCTCCTTCGTAACTCGGCTGGCTGAACCAGATACCCCTGATAGAGTTAACCTTTCTGCTTAGTGTTGCTCCAGAGATTATGAGAAATTTAGGCATATTGCAGGAAACAAGATGCCCAGACACGGGCCTGGCTGTAGCATTAAAATTCCTCTTAATTCAAGGTAACTTCCTAGTGTACACATAGGCAACTTTTCACCATTTAGTGTAATACTAGAGCAATCATCGACATTTCCGACAGCACATAAAGGCAACAGAGGGGCCGAGAGTCTGGGCTCAAACTCACAAAAGCTCCTTTGTCATTTTTTTCTTGCTCCTCGATATTCCTTTTTCATCTTTTCATGTTCATTACTGTGAGATGGGCCTCAAAACTAACACAATAGCCTGATAAACAAACGGACTCGCGTCGTATTTGTCAGATATAAGCTATTCTTAAAAGACAAAGTTAACCTACTGAAATTTGACCATAAAAAACTCGATTTCATATTTAGTATGTTTGTGCTTTACTTTGTGCTTGAACTTATGGTTTAGCCTTGTATTTGTTAGGCCACTTTTAAAGGCTCGTCTGTTACGCATCTGTTGAATAATAATAATAAAATTAGATTTCTTCGATTAAACAGGACGTTGGAGCAGGGAAATCCTTCAGTTTCCATTACCAGGAGAAGGGCGACGAGGAGGGGGAGGCTGGACATTCTTCTCATACTGCAGAGCAGGCAGGGGGGAGCTTCCTGCCACTACTCCTGTACCGCTTCTTTTTTACGGTTAAACATGAAATTCACAGGAAAGGACGAAGACTTTGTGGACGCGAACAAGCTTCTTGGACTTCTCCCGGAGCAGGAATTCAAACTCGCGGCGAGACCAACCATTGACCGGCGGCAGCCAGTTTTATTGTTGTAAAGGGAGATTTTCTGCAGCCCGAGGAACCGCTTCAGCCCCGCAGGAAAGGAGAAACATAACAAAAAGTGATGTTTCGCTGAGTTGGAGTACCGGGAAAGTAAACGGAAGAAACTCCAGTGAAAGGTAAAACTGCGTTTAGGCTACTGGCATATAGTTAGGAAAACGTTTAATTAAACGGTGTGCCAGTCTTCGCACGCGTATGCCTTTCGTGAAAACTTTAAAGGATAATGTTATGAATGATGATCTTTTACAGATAAAAAGTCTGTTTTACTAGGAATCTTAGTCATTGTTCTTTTTGTATCATGAAGACAATCAGAACAAAAAGTGGTTTCAGAAAATGATTGTGCTTTATTCAACTTCCTTTATCTAATCTTCATGTCAGTCATACTGGTTTCATACTTCATTCCGTGATGCGTGCTGTAATAATGATTTAAAGTGAGTCAACGCTCTGAGGTCTAAGCCATTTTTCCAATATTTGGGTCGCCTGGTTTTCTTGTGTAGTAATGCTTGCATAACCTCAACCCTGTTATTCACATAAAGTTATTGACATTTTTTTCAGGACAATCTGGGCTATCAGAATATGTATGCGGCAGGGATGTCACATTCATTTATAAATTATTATATGACTATATATACAAAAGGACAAAAACTACAGAAATGTACAGCAATAATAAACAGGACTTTGACTTTTGCAACTTGTTCTTCCAAGTCTTTGTAATCAGGGGAAACAGTGTTTCTTTGCTTGACACAAATAAAAAGCATTTTAGATTTCTACCAGAAAAGTCTATAAGCTTTTATCCAAAAAAATAAGTTGTGTCATCTCCAATGCATTTCCTGTCTGCTATGAGACATCATGAGGCCAAATCAAACTCACACATTTACACATCTGGGGCTGTTTAAATGACCTGCATCTCTGCTCTGAGAATCTATAGATTATTTATTACATTTAGGCTGTTATATCATTATTTTAGCTTGTTTGTTCCAAGTTAGATATATGTAGCAGCAAAGTAACCCAGTCAGGAAAGTGGCAGCATCTGTAACATTGCAGATGAAAACACCAAAGAAGAAGAAGATAGTCAGGAAGACAGCCTCTGATTGGTTGATAACTGACAACATTCTGGCAGTCAAAATGTTTGGGGCTAACGGTAAACAGTGGAGTTATCATTCTGGAATTTTTGTGCAAAGTCTCTGCACTTCCAGGCTGGATAACAAAGCTTCTGGAAGGCCTAAAATAACACAGAAGGCCTCTTTGGAAAGGCCCAGATTTCAGCTATCTTGGCTTGGGCCAATGTAAAAATGTTAAACCCAGTTTAATATCAAATCAAACACTGGAACAGACCGGCATACACACCTGTCTCAGCCTCTTCCGAGGGGGACTGATGAGAAAGCCCATAATAGCCGCTTTCCGACCAAGTAGTTACAGGAACGTAGTTATAGGAAAAGTCCACTTCTAAGCAGATCTACTAACTACTCTCCCCCAAAACCTTTTTTACCATTTACATTACTATGCAAGCAAGTGTGTGTGACGTAGGGCTGCACGATTATGGCCAAAATGATAATCACGATTATTTGGATCAATATTGAGATCACGATTAATTATCACGATTATTTGTTGATTTTAACCGAAACAAATTTTATTGTCATATAGGCTAATTATAACTGTTTTTTACATCCATATTGTGCTACATTCCTGCTAATACATCCATATTGTGCTACATTCCTCCTTTATTGAAGGATACTGTGAAGGAGTATGCCATTTCAGCTGTTGTGCAACCGCTTTCCACACATGCACATTTGCCGTAAGGTGAAATAGCAACGCGGATGATCATTACACTGCTACTTACAAGTCTGCGTTGCGCTCTGATGCTCCGAAACCCACGTTAGAGGCAACATAAACATCTCTGCATTTCACGCTAGTAAACACTAATAACACATTACACAGCAGGTAACGTTAGCCTACCGTTAGCTACAGTAGTAACTGGATTAAACACGACTAAAATGCTGACAGCTAAACGGTGTAGTGTGACAGGATTCCAACAGCGGGACGTCAAACAGTCTGCTGCTAAAGCTATGAGCTAAAAGACACAAACTAGCACTGGTCACTGCTGACGGGACAAAATGTTGCGTTTACTGGTAAGGTAAACATTGTGACCGGCTTATGATGACCGACTGCTACCTGTTGTGGAATTTTCCTCACGTTACTCTGTCCTCCGCTCTGTGACTGTCTACATCTAGAAACTAAGCTGCGCGGTGCAGGGAACAACTCTGATTGGCTCATGGAGGAATGTGATCAGACAGTGGTTTATGGAGCGCTAGATTGGCTTTGCAAAAACTTTGATAAGGAGCGTTCTATGAATGGAATGAAGCATTTTAAATATCGCTTGATCATGCAAATTTGATCGTGGGAAGCCAAAATTGTGATCATGATTAAAATTCGATTAAATGTGCAGCCCTAGTGTGACTCCCTGGTCAGCGAGGTTGTCAAGCCCGCATGGCACACTTATAGAGTTTAACTCTGAATAGACAGTTAACCACAGGTTCCCGTTAAACTTATGATGGACATGTGTTGTGATATTTAAACAAACGAACCACCACCACAAAATAAAAGCCTCTTATTTACGAGACCGGTCTGAGAGACCTCCAGCTTACAGCGGGGTCTCTGAGCATGACTGTCCGAGCAACAAGCTAGCGGCCGGGGCAGGCGCCTGCTGGCTGTCACCTGCTGGCTGTCGCCTCACTTCATGGAGCTTCCCACCTCTGAAAACTTTAAAGCAAATTGTCAATTCGGCATCAGTTTGTGCAAAACTGCCTATATTCGAAATCTAAACAGTTAATTTCTCGCCAAAAACATTGTCACAAGTGAATTTAGTGATGAATAAGATGGCGAAAAATTGTCCCGTTGTTGGTCTGTCTGTACCGGAAACCCGACCCTCATTTACCTAGGTCCCTATGCTGAAAGGGAACAGCGAAAAGCCCCTGTCCTGAAGTAAGAGCTGAAAGAGTTACAGGAACTGCGGCCAGAGGAACTTAAAAATCCCCAAATTGGTCCAGTCAGAACACAAGAAAAAAAGAGTTCTAGGAATTTTATATTCTAGGAACCGCAAAAATCCCTCCGGTCGGAAAGTGGCTAATGAGAGTGTAGACTCCAGACCACATGGTGGCAGTAATGAGCCTCTAAACCACGATTTTTTTTTCCTGCATTGAGCTTATAAAAACCTCTTTGGTTTAGGTGTTTAAACTTTGACTTGTCTTTTTCAGCTCAGTTCTTTTGTCAACTTGAAATCCGAAATGTTTCCATATCAGCGGCACAGTTTAAGTTTTCTTTGAGACTAAGGCTGAATCCGAATCCTCCCCTTATCCCTTACCCTTTGTCTTAATCCCTCGTTGTGCGCGTTCACGTGAGAGCTAGTGCTGTCCGAATCCTCGTCTTGATCGAGTGTTAGGGCTTAGGGGGAGGGTCAGATGTCCCTTCCGACCAAGTAAGGACGCGAGCTTACTTCGCCAGCAGGGGTACATTGCATACATTGCACAACAAGGAACATGGCTGCCAGGTCGGCCAGAGAGACCATAAATGTCTGCCATATATCGTCTTGTCACCCCAAAAACGCATGAACTTTCTAATAAATAAACAAAGTGCGCCGTCCCCCCTTCCACCGCTACTGAAATGTGATCTCATATCTTCATAGCGGCGAGTCGGTAGTAAATTCCTTCTAGTTTGTTTAAAGACCATCATAACATTATGTTACTCACGTTGTCATATTGCTTATTGGGCCATTCCGCCGAACCAGGGCCATTTCCGTCATCAGGACAATGTATGTTTAAATATGCATAAATCTGCATGAAAATTAGCTTTAAAACATTAGCATTTTATTGTTAAGCAAAGTGTCCTACACATTGATCTAATAGCAAATTTAAGATACATCATTTAAAATATTAATGAAATCTACCTCTTATTTTTTTGCATTGTTGTGTGACTCCATATGTGATTATTATTGGAGTGCTCACAATGATTGTGTAAAGTAGACCTATGACCTAAGATTACAGCAGCAAGGAGACAGTTTCATTTAACATGGAGCTGATTTGGTGGTGATTTGGTTATAAGTGGCTAGCTAATTAAATTGAAGTTACAGTGCTATTAGCATTCCTAGCTCTGCTATTCCCTGGTCCCTTTTACAAAATATATATTTATTTGAAGTTAGGCAATGCTTCTTTTATAGAATTGGATTATTTTAATTAATAATGGGAAATAAATGTGTAAATTAAACACATTAACTTTATCAGATTGAATCGTATCGCACCAAATTGTTTCAACATCAGATCAAATCGCACTAATTTGTTTTATATTAAAATGTATCGTCCCTGAACCGTTTAGTATCTAGATACATGGGGTATCTAGATACGTATCGGATCATCCTATAAGGGAGAGATGCACACCCCTACTAACTGAGTTGGCCTAAATAAACAGGGGTCTGTATGTCACAACTAAGTTAACTTTTTTCACCCACCTGCCAAAGTGACTTTTTACCAGCCACTTTTTTTTTTGCCTCATAAAAGGTGAAAAACAGGACTTGATGTGTCTCTATGATCCTGTCCTGTCCTATTCATGGTAGACACATGAGTTGTTGCAAAGAAGTTGCAACTTTTTTTGTATAGTTCTTAAAAATAAAAAAAAATAAATCAAAAGGAAACTTGTTTTGGGGAGAATAATAATTAGTGCTATTAATTAATTAATTACTCTGGGCTGAGATTTTCTAGGAACCTTACCAAAAAGGCTCAGGATGATGATGTTGGTATAATATGAAAACGGCTGGTGGATTTAAGACACAAAATAATAATTTATTGAATGAATCAAATACGAACATATGTGTCAGTGGCTTGTTGATCTTTACATTGTTAGTTAATTTCCTATCCTGGGCTGGGACTCACATTCATACGGTTTCATATTGGACTTTAACTTATCATTGCACTTACAGCCCCGGCTGTCAATCAATGTCTTCCAGTGATGCGGGCCCCTGATTGGACCAGGCCCGTAAGCAACCCCGTACCCTGCTTACCGATAGTTAGGCATCTGAATCACTCAATTCTCATTGGCTACCCGCCAAAGTGGCAGGTAGATTGACAGTGTTACCCGCCAATTGCAAAATTCACCCGCATTTGGCGGGTGGGCGGGTGTTAATTTCACGCCCTGGTCACAACTAATGTAACACTAGACAGTGTTGAGTGTTAAGAATTTACTTGTGCAGGATGTGACAGTGTGGCGCGTGATGGCTGGGCTCAGTAATAAACTAGTAAAACAAAGGTGAAAAGAATGACTGCAACTGACACAATTTCAGATAATTATCAGATAATTTAGAAAGAAATAACGATTTACATATTAAACAAATTAGCTTAAAGATGATACAGATACAGATGACAATATTGCGACACTATGCTGCAACTGACACAATTTCAGGGTAGTTATTAGGGACCATTGATTGTGCACGATTTAAGGAAAATATGAGATATGCCCTAACGTTGTTGAATATCGCGATGATACTTGCAATAAATAAACATATTAAAATGTACTCAGTTCTGCCTTTCTGCTGCTTAGTGTTCTGCTAAAATACCACAACATTTCTCGTTGAATTTAAAACAAATGGCAGGAAAAGTGTAGCCATGATGTGCTTTGTCAATTAAATTGAAGAGCTTGAAAAGTTCGGTTCAGCAAATAAAATACCCGTAATACTATACTATGATCCATACAGAAAGTATGTTATAAATCTCAACACTGTTTCCTCCTAACTCCTGTTAAATCATATAAGACTCAGGTTATTTTAACTTATTTTTTGTTCTATTTGTTTGTTAGATCATTGTTCATTTGTTGAGTGTTTTAATCTCTGTTTTGGGGATCCTAAACATGCTGTTCTGTGCTATACATATTCTGTTTCAGTCATTAAGATCTGATCTGAACAGATTTCTGTCATTCAAACAACTCTGAGTTGTAGTTTTAAACTTTTTCAGCCAATTAAATAAAATGATACTACTAACGATAGCCTTTTGAGCCCGAAGTGCAACATTGTTGACCCTGTCATGCACGAGGCGCGAGGCTTCACGAGGAGGAGGGGCTGGAGGCTGCTGGTCTGGGTGCGCTTTAAAAAATAAGTCATTGTTTGGAAAACATTTTAAATTCAGATTTTAACTACCTGGGCACGTCTCAATCTACCTGGGTGGTACACCCAAGTAGAACCTATTTATGGGAAACACTGCTAGTGTACAAGAGAAGTCTGTGTCTGATGTACGGTTTGGGAGTTATAGCCCAAAACCGTACATCGCACATTCAAAAACCAACTGAATCTTGTGATATAGGCTACGCCCATTTACGCCTAGACTTTTATGCATGAAAAAAAATCACAATTTATCGAAAACCTACTTTGCCAAACTCCTCCTAGACCGTGCGACTGATCTGCATGAATTTTGGCAGGTAGCATCTCTAGATCGACCTGACACATAAAGTTATGAAAATAATTTTTATACAATAATTGCGCAAATTACGGATTATTATGATAACACCATATTTGCCATATCTCGACCAAAATAAATGCTATCAACGCAAAACTTTAGATTCTTGTTTGCCATGACCCTCTGGAGGTCCCCCACACTTTTTACGAAAATTGGCCTCTAAGTACAAAAAGTTTATATCTCATGAACGGCACATCCGATTTTTACAAAATACCAAAATACATGTTGGTAGGTGAGGTCCATGACCCATTGTACATCTACCCTGTAAATTTAAAGTTGCTCACATTAGTGTAAGTGATGAATCCAAACGTAGGTCCCATAGGCCACGCCCAATTTGACAAATTGGCCTCACTTCTATATGTGTTCCTGAAACAGACCCAGGTCAGATTTTTTTTCAATGCGGCCGCAGTGTGAACAACCAAGGCGGATTTGATACGACTTACGTCAATCTACATCGACTTGTCTCACAATTATGCACCGGCAGGAGTTAGCCCTAGACACAGACAGTAAAATTAAAAACTTAAGTAGGCATCTGAAAGTTTTGAATAAACACTGTCAGGCTATTCACAACACAGTTCCACCACTCCTGGCTTCGTCTCTGCATCCACACACACCTCTGTAGTGAATTTGCAGCCATAATCCTGCAAAAGGCCAAAGTAGCCAATTTGGCTCTCTCTCTCTCTTCCTTCTTCTCCTCCTCAGCACCTGCTCATTAATGTTATGGCTGCCATTAAACAAACATTTTGAAATAAAAGCGAAAATGCTTACTTCCTCCATAACCTAATTTTAGTGCAACAGCGTGCTGTGTCTGATGTCATTGTTATTGTTCTTTTGCTTATGTGGGTCAGTTCAAAATCACAAACAGTTAGTGTTCATTTTGTCACCTATTTTTAATTTAGTCTTAGTCTTAGTCTTGTGCCAAACATTTTTGTTAGTCAAGTTTTAGTCGACTAAAAGTCTCGTCATTTTAGTCTAGTTTTAGTCAAAAGAGAACTCAAGGTATCTTAGTCGAGTTTTAGTCGACTAAAAGTCTCGCCATTTTAGTCAAGTTTTAGTCAAAACATTTTAGTCTTTTTTTAAATAAATTATTTCTGATAACCATTTCAGACAAATAGTTAAACAAATAAATAAATGCTATATATATATATATATATATATATAAGTTATATAAATATTGAGCCTCTTCCTTATTTCACCAGTAAACGACAAAAACAACCACTGCATGAGGAAAGGATATTTTACAATAAAATAAATGCAGCACGAAACTGGCGAGGCGTATTTCAAGTGAACGCAACATGTTTTTTTTTTTAGACAACGGCAGCTGCAGACTGTCGACGTCTCGTGTTGGAAATAGAGACAAACCTTTACACCGTTTCGCTGTGCGTCAGCATTTTAACTGTGTTAAATCCAACTGCTAGCTAACGGTATGCTAACGTTACCTGCTGCCAAGTGTAGTGTTAACTACCGCCCCGTGCAGCGATGTTTCGTTTGACTCTAACGTCCCATTAGGAGCATCAGAGAGAAGCGCAGGCTATTCGGTCCGGTAGATAACGGTCGTTAGGGCACCTAACCTAGGTGCCGTAGCACCGGGTCTCAGTAACAGCTGAATATTCTATCTCATGATGAAAAAGTAGACGATTGTAGACGAAAATGAAGAGAGATTTTATCTTAGTTTTTATTTTATGCCAAACATTTTAGTCTCGTCTTTTTTCGTCAACAATAATGCATGTTAATTTAGTCAGCGTTTTTGGACATTGGCGCAGTCTCGTCATCGTCTCGTCTTAGTCATGGAAAAAAAGGTCGTTGACGAACATATTTAGTCTCGTCTCGTCTGACGAAATTAACACTACAAACAGTTCACACTGGAATCTGATATAGGCCGCATTTTGAAAGGTAATGTGAACAGCCAAACAAAAAATCTGATCTGAGCAAAAAATCATAGCTCAGCCAGCCCTGAGCTATGATTTTCTTGGTTGCAGTTGATCCGGCTAGCCAAATTTTCCTCTGTCTCCCAAGCAGGTGTAATTTAGAGTCGTCATTAAGTAACAAAACAATCGGGTTAGTAGGAATTCAACATCCTATCATCAGATATTATTGATGTTGTTTAATTCCAGAACTCATGCACCAGTTCACACTCCCAGAGCATATGCAGGAAAGTTCCAGTTTGTTCAGGTTGACAGAATGTGCAATAGGGAGTGGGAATGACTTTAGAGACGTATCTCTTCTGAGGAGTCCAATATGTCCTATGACATATGTTGAAGTGGATCTGCTGGTGATTTGGGTTCTTGAAACAGTGGAAAATGTTGTCCCAAACGGTCTCCCAATTAATTGTGTTCCCCTCAGGGCTCAGCTCTCGCTTCCATTTCCCTATTTTTGACTGGGTGTGCCTCAAGACTATTTCCCCATGGTACTCCATAACATTTTAGGGCTGATCTTAAGCGAAGATAAAAGTAAAAGGATGTTCTGGGGACCTCAAAACTAGCTATCAGATCTTCAAAACTCAACATGCCTTTCTCATTGAAAAGCTGGTCTAAAGTATAAAAACCTCTGTCACTCCACTGCTTACAAGCGAAGGGTTGTTTTACCAGACATTAAATGTGCGTTGTGCCATATTGGGGTATTCAAATGCCACTTATTGGTGTAGCGTAGTTGCTCCTCCACCTGTTTAAAGTTGGTCAATGTGGTAGGGCCATAGGTTAGCATACACGTTTTTGGACAAACCCATGCAAAGGCAAGGTCTTGCAGTCTTAGACTTCCAGTGAGGTTTTGCTCTATTTCTCTCCATGGAACTGTAGATGAGGGGTCCTTCCACACTCTGAGGGTCCGTAGCTGCAAGACTCTGTGATACATTTTAAGGTTGGGGAGGGCCAAGCCTCCCGTGTTTGTGGTACGTTGCAGGGTAGAGTATTTTAGCCTAGGTTGTTTATTATTCCAAATATACTGCTGAATTAAAGTATCAAGTTTCTTGGCTGAGAATGCCAGCCATCGGTTGAGACTATGGTCGTGGGATTCACATATAAAGTATGCACCATGTCAATGAATTTGGCCTCCAAACGAAGCCTCTCCATTACTTGCCGCAAGTACTTCCACTCTAGGCGGTCAAAAGCCTTTTCCGCGTCAACTGATAAAACCTCTGCCATTGTTGGAAGGTTTCTGGCTTCTTCTATTACATGAAATAATCTGCGTACATTGTCTGCAGTGTGACACTTTGGTATAAAACCTGATTGGTTGTAGTGGACTAGCTTCTCAATAAAGCGTTCTCAGCGGAGTGCCAAGACTTTGGAATAGAGCTTAATATTGGTTCCAATGAGTCTGATGGGCCTGTAATTTGAGCACTCCGTAAGATCTTTGCCCTTTTTGGGTATAACGGAAATTAATGCAGTGTTGGTTTGATGGTGGAAAGTACCCATCTCTATGGCCGAGGTTAAAGTTTGTAAAATGATAGGTCCTAATATATCAAAATACCGTAGAAGAAGTTCTGATGGAATTCCATCCAACCCTGGCGTTTTCACTTTAACTGTTTTTAATGCTGATTATGTTCATGTTTGACCCAGTTATTCTGCCTCCTCTGGGTCAAGAAGAGGCAGGTGTAGTTCTTTTAGGAACTCCTGGTTGCAGGAGGACTCATACAGCTTTGAATAGAAGGATTGAAAAGTGGCGCTGATATCCTATCCTCCATATTTGCTGAGATACCTCGGTCTGTGCGGATGCTGTTGATAGTAGCTTTGGATTCGCTTTGTTTTAATTTCAGAGCAAGCAACTTGCTTGGTTTATAGCCATTAAAATAGTAATTTTACCTCACTCTGTGCATTATGAACTCAGCTCTCCTTCTTAGCAGAACATTTAGCTCTGTTCGACTTGTGACCAAAAGAGTATACGTAGATTTAGAAAAATACGTCTTTAGAGACTGCTCTAGAGATCTACAAGGTTCCTTCCTTGCCTCTCTTTTTCGCTTCAAAGTGACCGCAAAGGAAGATGTGAAATCTCTATTAAATCCTTTAGTTGCCAGGTCCGAAACTGAGTCAGTATGAAGGTTGGGTACCGAAACGCGGTGCCAGTAAGGCATCGGTGCCGACGTAAACAATATTGGATAAACGATACCCAACCCTAGTCAGTATTGATTGATATAAACTCAGCCAGTTTGGCTCTAAACTCTGCATAAAAGGCTGTGTTCTGGAGAAGGGAGTTATTAAACTGCCACCTTCTAGATCTTTCTAATAACATATCACAATGGAACGTGGTTATCAGCGCATTGTGATCTGACAGAATTGCTGGTTCTATTGCTATCGTGTGGAACATTGCCTTAAAGATGCAGTAGGTAAGTCTTATAAAACTAACTTTCTGTCATATTTGCTGAAACTGACCCTATGTTCCAGTAGAACTACATGAATTATGTAATATACAAAAAATCCAGCTCCTCTGACACCACCTACAGCCTGTAGTGCTATTGGCAAAATTCCACCGCTCCCGGTTGATTTTCTCCAATCAGGGCCACAGGGTGGGTCTATCTGCCTGTCAATCACTGCTCATGCACGCACATGCATATAAGAGCGTTCTCCCCTCCCTACTAGGGTTGGGCATCGTTTGGATATTAACAATTCTGATTCCAATTCCGATTCTTCCTTTCGATTCCGGTACTTATCGATTCTCGATTCCGATTCTTTGAGGGGTGGAGTTGAAACGGGTCACATGCTTATTTCACAAATAAGAGTGAAGTTTTATTTTGATTCAAAGGTGGTTTGCAGTTTGACGGGGCTTTTTCAATGTAAAATAAAGCCACACTAGAGCACCGCTTACTGTGCTCCATCGCTGTAACACAACAAGCGCCTGGCCGCTACGGAAACCAAAACTTGCGCATGTTAAATTTGGAACCCATGGTCAGATTTGACACCAAATCCTCCAAGCGATTCCAAACAATTCCAATTTTTTAAACGATTCCAAGTAGGAATCGGTTCTCGATGCCCAACCCTAACCCCTACGCATGAGCTGCAGAAAGGTTTCACTAAACTCGGGTGAATATTGGAGTGGCTTTTCAGAGGTGGCGTGAGCTTGGGGATTTTAAAGATCTGAAGAACGATGCAGACGTAGCCACATTTCTTCTCGACAGGTAACATAATTACCACAAATGATTTATCTTTCATTTGGTTATTAGTAGTCAAAAGTCCACAAAGCTATGTTGGTGAGGATAATAGTAACGTTTGCACAGTGGTCGGTCTGATATGATGCTGAATTGGCTAACGCTAGCTTGCTAGTTAGCATCGTTTTACTGTTGGTGAGTAAACATTGTGTTAGTGTTTAGTTATTGAAAATGTTGTCTGACATGCCGGCCGGCAGTTCTGTCAAACTCCCTTGTGTGTGAGGGGCTTAGGAGACGGTTTGGGCTGCAGCAGAAAGGGGGGAGGGACTGAGAAGTTGTCGATGTTCAAATTTGTTGGCAAAGTCCTGGATCTTCACAATCTTACCTACAGCAGCTTTAAGCTCACTAGAACACAAAATGTAATCAATGCGGGAGAGGGTGTGGTGACGTGTGGAAAAAAGTAGTTGCTAGTAGGATTGTGCATCCTCCATACATCTGTAAAATGGTGGGATTCCATAACTGCTCTAAACATGTCTGATGTGTGTTTTTGGGCTTTTGTGTGGTTACCTCCTGATCTATCCTGATCCTGATAAATCTAGCACTGCATTCATGTCTCCCCCTATAATTAGTGAATATTCATTGAGAGAGAGCAATTAGAAAAGCTTAAGTCATATGTAGATGGTGCATATACCAAAACAAAGGCTATTTTTCTACTTCTTATTGTGGTGCATATATAAGATATCCTACCTGATAAATCGTTACTACTTTTATCTACGGTGAGTGCGCATTTCTGCGACAGTAACACAATGGAGCCCTTGGTTTTGGTGTCGTCACTAGATGAAGCAGCAATCTTGTAATATTTATTTTGTAGGGGATATACATCTCTTTTGCGGAAATGTGTCTCTTCTATAAGGGCTACATCTATATTCTTTCTTCTTAAGTAGTCCAGGAATTTAGCTCGTTTGATCGGCCTGTTTAGCCCTCTGATGTTAACTGAACTGAAAGGATTCAAAGTTCAGCCATCTTCAAAATATATACGCATACATGTTTCGTGTACCCTACCGGAATTTGCTGATTTATTTGTAGCAAAGGGTGAACTGTTAGATCTAAGCATTGCTGCATTCATCATGTTCTTTCAGTCTAATGAAATGTTCCTTTAAAGCTTGGTTCCAAAACTTACATACAATGCCCTCGAGTCAAACTTGTACAGTAATCCAGATACCGCTAGTCCATAGACCTGCTTCTGGCTCGAGCACCAGACGAGAAGTTCCCCGTGCGGGCATCCCGCGTCACCCGGCTCCACCGTCGGCACTGGGTCCAGCCGCGGAGCGGCCCGTGTGGACGTCGCATCATCCTCATTATCCAACTCCTGACAGAAAACGTCCGCATCCATGGCTGTAGTGAAGGTTAGCACTCTCCCTCTGTGTGTTACTCTCAGGGTGGCCGGATAAATAAGGAAGTTTGAGACACCTTTAGCATGTAGCTTACACTGTGCTCCTATAAATTCTTGGCGCTGCTGGACAGTGAGTGCGCTGTAATTGGGCTTAAAGCGTAGTGTTGCTTTGGAATCACGAATCGGGCCTTTCTGCTGTATTTGTCTTGCCCGCTGAAGGCTTGCTTGGTGGTCCTGATATCTCAAACACCTGAAAAGTGCAGATTATGTGTCGTACCCTTGCCGTAGATTATTTGTGCTCTGTCAATTTCGATGATAGCCCTGTTCTGTAAGGAGGGGATCCACACCGGTAACTGATTTTGCAGGAACCCAACTGGGTCATCCTTTTCGCTGCCCTCTTTTAGTACATTGTTGGATTGGGATCTGTCTTCCATTTTGGCTAGCTTATACTCAAATTTCTTCTGGTCTTCAACACAGGCACTCACCATGTTTCTCATCTGTCTGTTCTCTCCCTGCGTTTTGTCCATTTTTTGCACCAGATCATGTACCCATCAAGCTCTGTTCTGATGTGTTGCAGCGAGGTATCAATTCCTACTAACGCATCCTTCGCTGCGCTGCAGACCACTGATTCAAGCATAACTCGTTGCCCTTCCAAGACCCTGGCTATAACTTTTTCCATGTTTAGGTCTGCGCTAGCATCAGTAGCCGTGCTAGCAGATTTCTGTGTCTGGGTAGACAACAACGAGACCGGCTTTTTTGCACCTGCAGGCATTTTACTGAGTCACTGTGGCAACAAATAAAACGATTGACGTCAAAAAAGAAGGAATAGACCTGGTTTATCAATGAAAATACGGAGGTGGGTGAGGAGCCTTAGCCTTGAGCGACCATTGCGTTGGTCACGTACACCTCTCTGATAGTAGACTATTATATGAATACAATGGTGTCATGTGAGTTAACCATTGTATTTAACTACCTAATTTCCCTCTCCAAAATCACCCCAGTAAACAGAGAATGATTAATTATTTAAAAATAGAGCTATTCATGTCATCTAGTAAATATTCCAGTATTTTTTCATATCGCAGGAAAAATAAATATTTTTTTCCAATATCGTGCAGCCCTATGTCACAAATTGTTGTGTGCCATGGCGTTTTACCCTGTTAAAGAGAGTTAGTTGCGGATTATGAATTGTTGTGTTATAAAGTTACAACTGTCATATAATGATGTGAAATGTACCTGTGCATTACAATTGGTTTTTACAGTAACAGTGAGTCTCGCTATAGTCTTGTATGTTATCGCGTGTGTTGTTATACTAACTGCAACTGCATGTGCTCATTAAAAATATAGCTCTGGCTAAAAGAGTATTAAGCCTCCAGTACAATCATTTTCAGAAGTGAATGTGAGGAGCTCTGGCCAGGTTTAAACCCCCAGTGTAGCACAAGTAGACTTTATATTTCCCAATTCGTGTTTTCCGTCAGATCGTTTATCGGTCTCAACATTTTCAACCGCACTTGAAGGCAGCTTCATGAAAGAGGAAACATTCAGCTGTTCCACAAACTCCTGAGGCCCGTTCCAGAAAGCAGGTTTAGTGAAAACTCTGAGTTTGTTAACCCTGAGATGAGGGAAACTCTGGATTTTCCGTTTCAGAAAGAGAGGTAACTTAACCTCAGAGTCAGTTACTATGGTAACTGAGCCTGTGAACCTAACCTGGTTGGGAGCAGGTTTTTTTCAAGAAACCTCGAGTTTCTCTCAGTCTCCTCCCGCTGAGAGGGAGAGAAACTAATTTCCTCATTCATTCATTCTGTATCAGGCGCATTTTAATGCAGTTTGTTATCTGCATGAATTAAAAAAAACGTATTGGTTTACGTTAGGCAGATTATAAAACGTTTTTTTCTCAAACATGTCATGTCCTTTTGTCGACAATCCCGTTGATGAAAAAGCTGTATTAATTCAGAGAGAGTTTATGTCGGGAGATTGAGTCCCGACTATTATTTTCATTTTGACATAACCGATTTGAGAGGTATTTTAGTCCATTAGATATGTAGATACCTTATCCGTCCTCATTCAATTCAATTCAATTCAATTCAATTTTATTTATAGTATCAAATCATAACATAAGTTATCTCGAGACACTTTACAGATAGAGTAGGTCTAGACCACACTCTATAATTTACAAAGCCCCAACAATTCCAACAGTTCCAGTAATTCCCTCAAGAGCAAGCAGTGCGACAGTGGCGAGGAAAAACTCCCTCTTGGGAAGAAACCTCGGACAGACCCAGGCTCTTGGTAGGCGGTGTCTGACGAGCCGGTTGGGGGTGTGATGAACAGTGGCGATAGTAGTCACATTAATAATGGAACAGTGACTGGATGTAGCGGGAAGCTGCAGGGTTCAGCAGGACGCAGCATGACATTGCAGGGCATCGCTGAGCTCAGCAGGGAGTGCAGCAGGACCACGGCGACAGCTGCAACCAGGGTCTTGGTGCCAACGTTCTCCAAGGAAATACGCTGGGGGAAAAAAAGCATAAGGACTCCGGGGAGTAAACTCCCCAGAAGCTAGGATTAGTAACAAGCATTTCTGGGACGGGCTGCACACAAATAGTAATAGTAATAGTAACAGTAATAGAAACAGTAATAGAAAGGGAGAGGAGAGAGCAGCTCAGTGTGTCAAAGGAAGGAAGTCCCCCGGCAGTCTAGGACTATAACAGCGTAACTATAACAGGTAACTAAGAGAGACAGGTCATAAGGAGAGGTAGCTTTTCGGGCTTAGAACTCTCCCCCTGCCGGATCTGGCTTGGCTGGCCTGCCTCCCTCTACTTTGTTATGTATTATTAATCTAACAATTATGAAGAGAAGCAGTTGGGCCAGTTAGGTGAACACTGCAACTCCTCACCCCTAACTATAAGCTTTATCAAATAGGAGAGTTTTAAGTTCATTCTTGAATGAGGTGACAGTTTTGCCCCCCGAACCCAGATCGGGAGCTGGTTCCATAGGAGAGGAGCCTGATAACTGAAGGCTCTGGCTCCCATTCTACTTTTAGAGACTCTAGGTACCACCAGTAACTCTGCATTCTGGGAGCGCAGTGCTCTAGTAGGACAATAGGGTATTAGGAGCTCTTCTAGATATGATGGTGCTAGACCATTTAGAGCTTTGTAGGTCAAGAGAAGGACTTTAAACTCAATCCTGGATTCAACAGGAAGCCAATGCAGAGAAGCTAATACAGGAGAAATATGATCTCTTTTCTTAGTTCTTGTGAGAACACGCGCTGCAGCATTCTGGATCAGCTGGAGAGTCTTAAGAGACTTATTTGAGCAACCTGACAGTAGGGAATTACAATAGTCCAGCCTGGAAGTAACAAATGCATGGACTAGTTTTTCAGCGTTGTTTTGAGACAGGATATTCCTAATTTTGGCAATGTTACGAAGATGAAAAAAGGCTGTTCTTGAGGTTTGTTTTAGATTGGCATTAAAGGATATATCCTGATCAAAGATAACTCCTAAATTTCTAACAGTGGTGCTGGAGGCCAGGGCAACACCATCCAGAGTAGCTATATCTCTAGATAATGAAGTTCGGAGGTGTTTAGGGCCCAGCACAATAACTTCAGTTTTGTTAGGGTTTAACATCAGAAAATATCACTAACATCAACCATCGTGGACAGGCTTTAACATCCAAGCAGATTCTTTGTGTCGCATTACGTTTTTTGCAAACGGCAGTTTTCTTTAAAGCCACTGTATGCAGAGCCGTCAGAAAAGTGTGACTCGCTCTGAAACGTTTTTTAAATGTTTTTAAAATTTTTTGAAGTGTTCCCTGGACACAAACCAGTGAGAGCCATTAAAAATAAATAAATGATTATACATTGAAATCGGACACAAGTGTTAGCTTTGTAAGACCTTAGGGTAGCTGTAATATAAGTGGCGTGACGAAATTCAAACTGTAAATATACTATAGTTATGCCGGCCAGCTCCGCTGAGCCACGGTAGTACAGTAATCCAGAAACGGTGACTTTCTCCTGGGTATGGAGTGCAGCAGGACTGTGAGATTGTGTGGACCTCCTGAAGTCCGACACGTCTTACCAAATTTGCAATTAGCCATCAATTTTCATAAAACGGACAATATTTGAGCTTTATATAGTTGATTTCTAGCATAAAAAAGTCTCAGAAGTGAATTTAGTAATGAAACATTGCAGTGTCTGAAATATGAGACCTGCTGTCTCATCTCCAATGTATGTGTATGTGGTTCGCTCAACCAATCAGCGCTAAGCTCATCTAAATATTCATGAGCATACCATATTTGGAAGAAAAGCTCTCGTTCCAAATAGGGCCAAAACACAGGGATGCATAAGGGCACATAAAATAGCAACCGGGCCATTTTCAGCCCAATAAATGTTACATACCCTATTAGGAGACCTTAAGGAACAGTGTGAAATATCCTATATAATCATTCTATCACCCCTTTAAGTTAACTTTAAATAAATGAAAAATTTGTGTATTATAATAGAACTGATGAATAACAACCAAGTGTCATAATTTTGCAAAATGTTAATGTCTTAAAACAAGTGATGCCTTTCAAAGTAGTGATGAAGTGATGACTCTCAGTGTTCACTGCACAGACGAGTCCTGTTAGGAGTCCAATTCTGTCTTCTCAGGTTGAGCAAACACTGGTCCAGCCTGTCTGAATCACCTAATGGAGGAAACAATACAAATAGATATATAAATGTGCTGGGTAACCTCCTTCAAAGACATCTTTACATGCAAACAATACAATGACTTCAATGTTCAACAGGTCATAATCAAATTATTTTGGCTATAATGAAGTAATAGGCCTAATTTCAAAATGCCTATATTAGTAATAATAAAATTAAAATAACGAAGTTTAGGTTTGTGTGCCGTCAAATTTCACGTTACCATACAGCCTCGATAACCAACTCCAGCTCAGCTAACATTGAAACATCTAGTTTAACAGTATTTCTACATTCATGCTGAAATGTGACATTTTTCTTTTAAGTTACACACACCATTTGACACAGTTCTCCTAGTCTAGCATTAGCCCGTATGGCAAGTCATAAATCAGCGAGCCTGCTGTCACCAGAGACCGTTCAATGCAAGACGGAGCGCAGCGGAGTTCTACACCTGGCCAGCAGCTGCTTCTATCAGCCAGTGAGCAACACTTCTTTGCGCTGCTCACTCGGTTCCTGCTGCTGACAGTATAAGAGCAGCACGGTCCCAAATAATGTAGTGACTATTTATTTTCCAACCCCACACAAAAACCCTTTGTTCAAAAGTATTATCACATTTAAACACTACTAAGTTAAGTTTTGAATTTGGTGCAAGCCGAACCAGTTTAGCATACACTCCCGTGGCTAATTAACTAGCGTGCTAATAAAGCTCACATATAACGATAAATAACATATTATGATTTCACTCACCGAAAGAAGTGGAGGGTTGACTTCTTGGGAGGGTCCATTAACCTTAACCCTAACCCCACAGCAAGCCATATTATGCGTCAGATTTTTGCTTGAGAATTGTCTGAAAGGCCAGGACGTCAACTGCAGTGAGTGGTGTTAGCTTTAGCTGAACTGACGGGGACACCAGCAGCTAGTCTCCTCTTGCTACAGGCATCTGTCAATCAACATAACCACGCCCTTAACTATGCAAAACTTTAAGCCTGAATATAACTTAATTTGATGAGTTATATATTTTTTTTAAATCCCCCCCCCCCAGAGTTGTCATAAAGGGTAAACTTAACGATAGAAACCAAAACCATTTTTTTTGTAAAGGCTGTAAACATGTTTAATTCTGCAGTAAAGTTGGCCATTTTAACATGGGGGTATATGGAAATTGTCTTACTTCTGGAGCCAGCCTCAAGCAGCCACTTGATGAACTGCAGTTTTTGGCACTTCTGCATGTGTTTCATTGCTCAGCATGGGAGATTGACCCTTGGCCCAAACTGTAAAAGACATTTGAAGCTCTTTGTTTAAACACGTCACCTCTGCATCTTTTTCTTCTTTACATTCACAAACCCTGGGCACAAGTAAGACATGATTTCCTGGGTGGAGTGCGTGGCACTGGAAATGACATGACACTCCTCAGTCCACTATGTGGCACTAGAGAACTCACACAAATTATACGGTAGCTGGCTGTATATCGTGTATAGACTACACCATGTAAATAATTTCCAATCATCGTCACATAAGACTGACTTCCTGTTCCTGTCAGTAGGTGGTGCTATGACTATGACCTAATATGGGCATGTAGATGTCTTCAGGCCTCTACACTTATCCAGAATGGGAAATCTGGGACAGATTGGATTATGTAAAGTCAATGCAGTCTGTGTTCTTCATTCTTTCTAAACTTCGCTCAGTATTTTGATGTCCGCAATATGATTTATTTTATTGAGAATAGCTCAGGTAAATGTCCAGCCCTCGGGTACTTAGCTTTCTGATAATGTGGCCCCCTAAACAATAAAGTTTAATACCCCTGCTGTAAGCTTTGTGCAGTTGCGTTTATCCGGGCTTTGCTGTTGCCAACCCCTTACATATTCAGTGTATAGAGCCACTGCCAACTCTTGGTCACAAATCAACAGGAATACATTTTTTAGATTTCAAATGCATTGCATAAAACAATAGAACAGATGAAAGTCTTTGTGCTTGTTACATACCTAACCCTTGTGTTGTTTTCGGGTCAAATTGACCCGTTTTAAATTTTTGTTTTATATCAGAAAATATGGGACGTAGAAATAAGCGCTGAAAATATGTCGAAGAAAAATTTAACAGGACAAAACATTGGAAAAAAAAACCCAAAAAAGGAAAAAAAAAAGTGTTTCTTTCAAGGTTGACGGAAGGACAACACAAGGGCTAAGACTTCACACAATCCCCTCAAGTGACCAAACAGTTCTCCACAATGGGTAAGGTAATGTTTTTTCACAAATTCACCGCTCTTAAACTTTTTATCTTTTTATAACTTGTTCTTTTACCAGTTATTTAAAAAAAAGATAAATCATGAAATACATTCTACATTATTCTAGCTGAACTTGTGCTGAATACAAAAAAGCCATTGTACTTTGAAAATAATGCTTACATTTGTTCAAATTAGGGATGCACCGAATATTCGGCCACCGAAACTTTTCGGCCGAAATACTTTTATCACCGAAACAATACGGCCGAAATGTTGTGATGACACAAACAGAAACCGCGACCTGCACGTCCGTTCCACCTGCAAAGCGTCTCCTGAAAACAATGAAAAGTACGCTCTTAGTCTGTCAGCACATGTTTCAGTGAGATCTGTTCGGATCCTCTGCACTTCATCGCGACTGTACTTGATCCGCGTTATAAAGACCATTATTGGATGCGGAAATAAAGCAGAGCGCACAAGAAATGATCCAGGCCGCCATGGAAGCGCAGAAAAAAAGCGACTCGTCTCTCTGCACCAGATGAGGGGCATGCACCCTCGTTGTCTGATATGTTCAGTGAAATCCTGCAAGAAAGTGCCTCAAATAATAATAATAATAATAATAACAATAGGTAAGCTATTCTGTTCTTAGGCTACTATATACTGTATGTGACTATCAGATTGTAGCCATATTTCTGCTAGATATTTTTTTAATTAAACTTTAATATTAATTTATACAATTGCAATGCCTTGATTTTAGTAAAGTTATTACACAGTCATAGCCATAAATGCAATGGTACTAATAATTGGCATAATTTCTTTCGGTGTTTCGGTTTCCGGTTTTCGGTCTTGGTTTCCTCTTTTTTGGTTTTCGGTTTTGGCCAAGAAATTTCATTTCGGTGCATCCCTAGTTCAAATTGACAACAATATGAGAGTACGCCCAAATCATCTGTGTGTCTGAAAAAACACTCATATCCCAGCTTGTCAGATGAAACTGTTATTGTGAACCGTGTAAACACTGTGATAAAAATCTCCAGTTAAGCAGATTACAGTGAGCACATGAACATTCTCAGTAAAACCTTGTGTATGCAATACCCGTGGCAATCAGTGTTGTAATGTAACAAAGTACAAACTTTGTTACTGTACTTAAGTAGAAATTTAACGTACTGTATCTAGGGTTGGATACCGTTCACATTTTGACTGGTACCGATACGGTAACTGAAATTCAGTGCTGGTACCCAACGGTACCTTTTTTTGGTACTTCCCCTCTGTAATAATAAAACATTGATTTCAGTTGTTAAAAAATAACAACTGAAAGTGTAAAAATAATTCCAAACCTATTTATCCTATTGGAACATGTTGTTGTTTGTTTAGAACATTTTAAACACCACACAAAATTACCCCACCCTACCTCCCTCTCCCCACCCAATATATATATATATTGTATAATAAGATAGTAAATACTTTTTTGTTGCCCTTTTGAAAACAGCTGTCTTTGACAGACAAATAAACATCTTATATACGATACTTCCAGGCTGCTAACCCCTCTCCGTCTCCTTCCGATAGCAGGGAGGAGGGCCTACAGGTGAGTTAAGTTAGCTAACGTTACAGGACTTGGATGTTTTAGGGTGTATACATTTTAAGCTTGTGTAACGTTAGTATCTCAATAACAAATAAATATATTACGTTTTGTTTAATTTCGGGTTAACTTGCCTCAAAAAGGCTGTGACGAACGAGTAAATTACCAACCGGCAGCAAGTTGTTTGCAGTAGCCCAGCGAGCAGCGTCACTAGGGCTAGCATCAGAGTAGCTTCTTAGCCATTGCTAGCGGGGAGCGAGCTAGGTGGGCATGGTTTCAGCAATCAGGGTTCATTCGAGTCCGCCCGGTCCGCCTCAGCTCCACTCACACTCCATCTCCTGATGTCAGCACTGCAAAGATGGCGACAGGAGGCGTCGCCCACTTTGAGCTTCATTTAGTCTATTTAGAAACCAATGGGTGACGTCACAGACACTCTGTCTATAGTTTTAACAGTCTATGGTTTGGACAAACCTCCAACATGAATTGAAGCTGAGCTGGGGGCTATTTTCCTCTGTCTTACTGACATACTGAGAAGAACTGTGCCTGTTACATGAATAAGTCAAGACGGCCATGATGGTGTGTCTGCCCTCAGGCCAAGGAATAATAAAGATATGACTCAGGTCAGAGTGAACATGAAATAAGAGGGGATGTCATTTACTGGTCAACAATCATTACAGATAGATCATTTGAAAAAAACTAAAAAACATTTACATTACATACATATACATCCTATGCAGCTTTGACTACTACATGTGTTGAGATGACAGTTTATGCAGGAGCCGCAGGTCATGTGATTGTCTATCCCATGTTTTAATGTCATGTCTGAATCAGCTGTCTGTGTCATCATGTAAAGATTTGGTTACTGTATAAGCAAGTCTAGACACTGCTGGAGCAGATTAACACACAGGAGATATGAAGAGACCAAAAAGATGTGACTCAACAGCAGAGTCCTCAGTTTATTTTGTTGAACTGGATTGTCTTTCTTCTGAAAAAAAAAAGCAAGTATCAAGGGACAAGGATAGTATGTGCTTAAGGATGTCCTCTGCAGTGTAGAATAGCTGCTGGAAAAGTCATATTCTGCCTCCAACTTATCTTTCTATAATCACAGAGAAGAAGGGAAACATCACCTAGCAGTCCACCCTGTTGTTGTTTAAGTCACAACAGTGAAAGGGGAAGTTGCAGTCTTAAGTATTTATGTCGTTGACGGTTGGCAGAGTAAACACTGGTAAAGCAGTTACGCTAGCGGACAGGTATTAAGGAGTGGCTCAGTTCTGAATGGTTGCCAGATCCACCTGTCGGAATGAGGGAAAGGGGTAGATTTAAGTGAGAGACACTCAGTGAAACAGACACACGTTGGTTTACCTCCTACTTTTTCACTTGGATTGATTTTAGGAGAAGATAGAGCAATTTGAGGAAGACAGGTAGGAGCATTTTAAAAACTTCTGAGCCAGTTTTTGCTAGTGATTCTAAAATTTAACTGAATTAGTTTCACTGTCTTCACTTAATCTTGTGTATCTTGTTGTATCTGTTGGCATTGGGGTATTGGCACTTACATTCCTCCTTTCTCTATTTTCTACTTCATGAATTGCATTTTTTTAAGAAGAGTCTGCAATATGGCCTCAGCAAAAGTGTTTGGTAAAAGACAAATGAAAATCAAAAAAGTTTTGATCAGAAACAATAACAACCAAAAAATAAGCCGAAGATTAAATGAGTGATAACCAACGAATTTGGTAGTGTAGAAAATCATGTGCATACTTGCAATTAAAGACTGCCAGACAACTGACTTTGGTGTTACAATTTAGATTCTGAATAATTTTTGCATGCCAGTTCACAGTGTATCTTAGACTTTAGAGTTACAGAGTACAGCCTTGATTCACCCAAAAAGGTCTCTTGTATTGAAGAGGAGCAAACTGCGCATATACAACTACAAAGATCAGTCAATGTAATAACTATTAACTGTAATGCTTATAATAGCCTGATAACACACATTTCAAACCTCCTTTCTCAACATTATCTAGCCTACTTTACTGTGGTTACTACATTTTGTTTGTTTTCTCTGTACCTCTGTACTATTACTATGGTGTCTCTCTGATCATCTGTTAATTTATCTGGCCATAGTCCTGGATCCTCTGGTAAAAAACTGGTCTGCACTGCTCTGCCTACTTTCCAGTTCCTCATCTCTCATTTCCACACTGTGCTCAGAGCTCCCTGCTGTCTTCACTCCCATCATCCTCAATCACATCTTCTCTATCTCTCTATCTACATTTGATATTAACCTCTTATCCTAATTGTAACCTAATATAATAAAACACACTAAGATGTGTTACTTAACATCTTTCAGTCAAAATAGATAAACATGGTTTGTTTTAAAGGGGTGATAGAATGATTATATAGGGTATTTCACACTGTTCCTTATGGTCTCCTAATGGGGTATGTAACATTAGTTGGGCTGAAAATGGCCTGGTTGATATTTTATTGGCTCTTATGCACCTGTGTTTTGGCCCTATTTGTAACAAGAACTTTTCTCTCAAATATGGTATGGTCATGAATATTTAGATGAGCTGTGCGCTGCTTGGTTGAGCGAATCGCCATACACGCGCATTAGAGGTCGCGTGCTGATTGGTTGAGCGAATCCCCAATACACACACATTAGAAACGCGACAGAATCTCATATTCCAGACAGTACAATGTTTCGTTACCAAATTCACTTCTGAGACTTTTTTATGCGAGAAATCAACTATATAAAGCTCAAATATGGGCCGTTTTACGAAAATGGATGGCTAATTGCAAATTTGGTAAAACTGTGTGTCGGAGTTCAGCTGCCTGTGTTGCTGCCCGGCCTGCCTTCCTCCACAGACCCCGGCCTGCTGTGAGCTCGATTGAGCTCCGGCACGGCTGCTGCAGCCCACAGCACCTCATACGCGCGCAAAGTCACCGTTTGGGCTGGTGGACTACTACCAAACGCCGCTGCCCTGACAAAGCTCCAGGGCCTGCATCTCCTCTCTTCCTGCTAGCTAAATGGCCCGTGTGTGAGAGCGCGGCCAGCGAGCTTGTTAACCAGCAATCTCTTACCACATGTTACACATGTCACGCCACTTAGCTATACAATATATACCTAAATGTTTTATAAAGCTAACAATGGTGTCCGATTTCAAGTTAATTAATATTTGTGAGCTGTAAGGGTTTCGTTAGCTGCAACTGTCCCTTCAATCCTATGTGTACAGATTGCGGCTAGTTAGCTTCATTTTTGGTCGTAATTCGAGTATATTTACAGTTTGAATTTCGTCACACCACTTATACAACATCTAACTAAATGTTTTATAAAGCTAACAACGGTGTCCGATTTCAAGTTAATGAATATTTGTGAGCTGTAAGGGTTTCGTTAGCTGCAACTGTCCCTTCAATCCTATGTGTACAGATTGCGGCTAGTTAGCTTCATTTTTGTTCGTAATTCGAGTATATTTACAGTTTGAATTTTGTCACGCCACTTATACAACATCGAACTAAATACTAACGTGCGCCTTAATTCCGAAAAAAGTAAGAAGTTAATATACCAACTTTTGAGGGAACATAGGTCTCATCTTGAACTCCATGGAGCTATTTTTAGAAAAAATTACAAAATTTCCAAAATCTTGGTTTTCGTGCAAAAATCTTCATTATACGAACACTTGTTTGAGGACTTTAGGATGCACGAAAACTCTCAAACTTTTGCAGCCATGTGCAGAATATTAAACTCTTTCATCTGAATTCACATTTAGGCTTGGGAGTGGTACGGTTGCTCTATAGCGCCCCCTAATTGGTTTTAGCCCTTGGGCACATTTTTGACGGCCTCAATATATACGAAAACTGCGCCCACATAAACACCTGGGGGCTTTGCGAGACTGTACAGCGATTTGGCCCATACCTGTAAGCGGGCTCCATAGCGCACCCTAATGCGTAGAAGGCCTTAACTTGGACATAGTTGCTCCGATCTTCACCAGATTTAATACCCATATTGCTCTAATCATTGCAGACAGATTTCCCATTTACATTCATTAGCTCCGCCCAACCGGAAGGCAGCCATTTTTAATTATGCATTTTTCCAATGCACACAAAACTTAAGAAAGTTGTTCCTCATGTGCCAATGAGGCTGTTTGCCAAATATGTCGTCAATTGGCCTTTAGATGGCGCTGTTTTAATTTTTTTTAATTAATTAGCTAATTTGCTTTGAGCAAAACCTACTTTTTTTAACTCCTCCTAGAGCGTGAGTCCCATCTGCACAAAAATGTGCACGTAGACTCGGTGGACCCTCATGACAAAAATATATCAAAAGAATTTTGATAGCTAACACAATGCGCAAGTTACAGAGGACCAACTTCCTGTAGGGGGCTGTCGAAACAGGAAGTTGCGTATCTTAACTAGATTTATTCCCGATTGACACCAAATATGACAAAGTTGTTCCGTATAGGGGTTTGAGCATCCACGCCAAATTTATAGTGCATCGGCCATTAGATGGCGCTGTTAGAATTTATTTTATTAATTATTCACATCGCGATATATGGGAAACTATACTTTGTCTAACTCCTCCTGGGCCGTGAGTCCAATCTGCACGAAAACTTGGATATAGATTCGGTTGACCCTCGTGACTAAAAGTTATCAAAAGAATTTTGATAGCTAACACAATGCGCAAGTTATGGAGGAACAACTTCCTGTAGGTGGGTGTGGAAACATGAACGGTTCTATCTTGGCAAAAGTTTTGCGATTTACATGAAACTTAGAATGTGTGGTCTACATGTGATGTTGTGTTTGCCAGTACCCCCCGGGGCAAGAAGCGAGGGCCCGTCATCGCTGCTTGCAGCTTTAATTACAGTTTGAATTTCGTCACGCCACTTATACAACATCTAACAAAAATTTTTATAAAGCTAACAACGGTGTCCGATTTCAAGTTAATGAATATTTGTGAGCTGTAAGGGTTTTGTTAGCTGCAATTGTCCCTTCAATCCTATGTGTACATATTGCGGCTAGTTAGCTTCATTTTTGAATTTGAATTTTGTCACGCCACTTACAAAACATCTAACCAAATGTTTTATTAAGCTAACAACGGTGTCCGATTTCAAGTTAATGAATTTTTGTGAATTCCAGAGGAATTCTAAGAGGAGGCTAGCTAGCTCTCATTGATAGAGCTCCATCCAGCCGCAGGCTCTATCAATGAGACTCACGGACAAGCAGCGTTTATTTCCCCAATCGTTTGTTTAAATAACTCAACACATTATAATTACACACGTTAAAAGAGTAACTGGAACCTGTGGTAAGAGAATGCTGGCGTAACAAGCTCGCTGACTGCGCTTTCACTCACATACACCGGGCATTTAGCTAGCAGGAAGAGGGGAACTGCAGGCCCTGGAGCTCTGTCAGAGCAGCGGCGTTTCGTAGTTCATTAGCCCAAAACGGTGACTTTGTGCGGGTATAAAGTGCCATGGGCTGCCAGCCGTAACGGAGCTCAATTGAGCTCACAGCAGGCCGGGGTCTGTGAAGGGAGACAGGCCGGGCGGCGAGGCAGCAACACAGGCAGCACCGGCCTCTGAAGTCCGACACACAGTCGGACAAAATTTGCAATTAGACATCAATTTTCGTAAAACGGCCCATATTTGAGCTTTACATAGTTGATTTCTCGCATAAAAAAGTCTCAGAAGTGAATTTAATGGTAAAATAGCATATGTACAATGTATACAATTTCTGAGATCTGCACGACCTAGATTCAGAAGACTAACTGATCTCAGGTCAGTTGTGTAGCCTATGCAAATGTTGGGGCCGCAATAGTTGACGTCAACTATGGGGCTTGTTGAGATTCGCCCATTTTCAGAAGCAGTTTCAAATAGTGAGATTTGCAGAGAAAAGAGGTGTCAATGGGATTTAGATGTTCTATGTATGTCCTAGTTACCCACTAAACTGTCATTATTCAGCTATGACAAGGTAAAATCATTTTCTATCACCCCTTTAATATTGATATAAGCTCACCTTCTCTCAAATCCAAAGAGGATGAGGGGTCTGTTGCTACTCCACTCCCTGCTGTGACAGTTTCTGAAACTGAGGGCCGTGCGTTTCACATAACTATATGTTGACATGATATGTAGGCTATCTACACATGAGCTACCAAGCTACCTATGACACTGATTAGCCTATTATTGCTAATTATAGACACTAGTGCAGTGTCCGTTGAAAATGTGCCTGTTTGGAACGGCCGATTACTTGGCCTGTGGTATTGCTGCTTTTAGAATTCATCAAAACCAAATTGTAGCCTACCGCAAAATTACTTACAGAAGGACCCCAAACCACTTCAAATGCAACTCTCCTGTATATCCTACTACTAACTTACTGTATTTACCTGACAGAGAACATTGCAGATTCAGAATGTAATCACAACGAAAATGTGGAGTAATCAGATATTAGAGTCATGGACTCATGGCAGTGCGCTGCCCACCTGGCCCTGCTATGAGCGCTAAACAGCACATATCTGCGTTAATCACCACCACAACCGGACCGTTTGTGTGTGCGCAGAGAGAGAGAGAGAGAGAGAGAGAGAGAGAGAGACATTGTTGTCTCATGCTGTATGAGGGGTCCAAGCCCGAAGCAGTACTACTAACTTACAGATTTACCTGACAGAGACGTTGGTAGAGCGGTTGCCTTCCAGTCGGAAGGTTGGTGGTTCGATCCCTGGCCCTGCAGTCCCATGTCGAAGTGTCCTTGGGCAAGACACTGAACCCCGAGTTGCCCCCTATGCTGCGCATCGGAGTATAAATATGTGTGAATGATTATCTGATGAGCAGGTGGCAGCCTCGGCCACTGTGTGTGAATGGTTCCTGTTATTACTATTACTGATAGTTGTTAAGACTAGAAAAGCACTATATAAAAACAAAGACAGACAGACGTTCCTGCAATTTATAGATAGCCTATTAATTTAAAATTAAACATGTTTCAAATTAGGCCATTACAATGGTGTGTTATATGCAAACAGCATAGTGTAGTTTATACATTTAGCCTTTACCTCAGATTACATGTATAACCAAATTATCATTTGAAAGTGTATGTTCTGCTCTTTCAATGGGTTGTCTCAGTTCGTTTTTAGCACTAACAGTCGTGGAGATATTCAAGCAGTTTAGCACCATGGATTTAGTTTTCTAGTTTTGCTCACCTTTCTTTGAAAAGAAGTCAGTTACCAATTGTTTCCCCTCCTTTTGTTTTCTCTCCTTCTCCTGTCTTTCCTTTCTTTTTTGGTAGCCTGATTTGACTTTCTTTGAGAAAGACATTTCTACAGCAGAAGTTTTTTTATATACAAAATGTAGTCAGTCAATCAACCAAATTATTCAGCCAATACACTAACTTTACATTTCATCTGACATGCATTATGAAATTTAATTATGAAATGAAAATATCCAGGTGAAATAAAATATATTCCAGACTTTTCAAGGGCCCTCTCTCCCCTTGGGCCCTGGTAATCAGTATTGGTTTTACCCCCAGTCTGACGCCCCTGTTAGTAAGTGCACGATGAGAGAGAGAGAGTAAGAAAGAGAGGGAGGTGTGTTTGTTGGTGAATATGAAGTTAGCAGTAAAGTTATAGCTGTGAACGTAGCAGTGCAGTCTCAGGGCTCCAGACTAACATTTTTTTACCACTGCACTGTAGTAGCCCCTTACTGAAAAAAATGTAGGGGCACAGGCAGAAAATGTAGGGGCGCATTTAACACATTTAATCGACCTGCAACGTGGTGCGGCTGTGGCTCAGTGGTAGAGTGGTCAGAAGGTTGGTGGTTCGATCCCTGGCCCTGCAGTCCCATGTCGATGTGTCCTTGGGCAAGACACTGAACCCAGAGTTGCCCCCGATGCTGTGCATCGGAATGTAAATGTGTGTGAATGTTTATCTGATGAGCAGGTGGCACCTTGTACGGCAGCCTTGGCCACAGTGTATGAATGTGTGTGGATGGTGAATGGTGAATGGTTCCTGTACTATGTAAAAGCGCTTTGAGTAGTCGTAGAAAAGCGCTATATAAAAACAGTCCATTTACATTTCCCCCATTTTAACTGTATTACTGATAAATGCTTTGGTAATAAATACAGAATATACAATCTGTGAAGTGAGCATGCGAGTTTGAGACCCAAACTAAGTGGGATGAAGAGAGAAGGGCTAACGTTAGGCTAAGGCTAACTCCTTATCAGCTATTACTACACAGCATTTTCCTCGCCAATGTACGATTTTTAGCAAACAAAAATGCAAAATTAAAGCTGCAAGCAGCGTTGGACGGGCACTCAGACACCGCAAATCGTCACCAATACTGCCGAATTCAACGATACCTCACACAAGACTCTACGTCATACAGTTCATTAGCTGTGAAAGGGGGTGTAAATGTCCCTAGGGTTAGAGTCTTATGAATCATGAAAAGTTTCGAGCCAATTGGACAATGTAAACTTGAGTTACACCCACTTCCTGTGTTGATGGCGAAAAGCTACAAATGGCCGCCCCGCCACGGCCATGCCCTATGGCAAAAAGTTTTTCTTTTAATAACTTTTCATCTTTAATGTCTTAAGATGGCACAGACCAAATTTGAAGTTGATCGGATGAAATCTCTAGGAGTTTGTTAAAGCACATGTGGAAATGGCAAAAATCGCACTAATTACGAACTTTCAATTCAAAATGGCAGACTTCCTGTTGGGTTTAGGGTATGGCTCCAATGAGCTTTTTTGTACGTCTTGACATGATACATATGTGTACCAAGTTTCGTTAGTCTACGTTAAACGTACTGCAGGGGCTGAATGTTTTTAATTTTGTAGGGGGCGCTAGCGAGCCATGTTTGTGCACCTATTCCCGAAACCCTTAAAATACGTACATTTTCACCAGGATTGATGCAAGTTTTTGAAAAGGCAATTAATTTGCTGGGAAAATAATTCCTTCGGTTTCAATAGGGCCTTCGCCGCTGTCGGTCCCTAATGACATCAGACACAGCACGCTGTTGCACTAAAATTAGGGAGGTTATGGAGGAAGTAAGCATTTTCGCTTTTATTTCAAAATGTTTGTTTAATGACAGCCGTAACATTAATGAGCAGGTGCTGAGGAGGAGAAGAAGGAAGAGAGAGAGAGAGACAAATGGCCTATTTTGGCCTTTTGCAGGGTTACGGCTGCAAATTCATTACAGAGGTCAGTGTGGATGCAGAGACGAAGCCAGGAGTGGTGGGACTGTGTTGTGAATAGCTTCACAGTGATGCAGTTTATTCAAAACTTTCAGATGCCTAGTTAATTTTTTTATTTTACTGTCTGTGTCTAGGGCTAACTCCTGCCGGTGCATAATTGTGAGACAAGTCGATGTAGACTGACGAAAGTTGTATCAAATCCGCCTTGGTTGTTCAATGGCCGCATTGAAAAAAAATCTGACCTGGGTCTGATTCAGGAACACATATAGAAGTGGTCTATATCTGATTTGAAAAAATCAGATCTAGGCAAGATTTGAGTGTTCACACTACTTCTAAGTCTGAGCAGGGGTCTCATTTATAAAACTGTGCGTAGGATCCTTACTAAAAGTATATGTACGCCCAAAAGCCAAAAATGGCGTACGCCAAAAAGAATTCAGATTTATAAAACCATGCGTACGTACATCTGTAAAAAAAACTATATATAACTATATATTATAACCAAACAAGCCTTAGTGATAAAGTTGAAGATTATATATAATATTTATATAAAACAGCCGGTTGCCCCCAGAGTGGCGAGGAGCAATATTTGGACCAGGATGGCACCGTTCCGGCGCATTGCCCTCTCTACTGGACCCAATTCAGTACAGAGATCCAAGAGTGCAGCTTTAGGGAATTTAAATCGGCATATTAGCCAGTCATTGTCATGGTCCCTGAAGCCTCTTTTTCTCCTGTTTCTTCCATTGCCGTAGTCCTCCTGCAGGGCCAGCATGGGTTCACCGCAGTATTTATGTCTACAACATATTGTGATTGTTAACACCTTGCCAAAATCACAGCATCAACTTTCGGGGTACCCCCCCACCCCGAGATACAGTCTGAAGACGAAAGTAGGTTTTGTCATGAACAATATTAAAGTTAGGACTGATATCGAGGACATTAACTGTAACGACTGTACTTACAGACTTTGACATTTGATGCACAGTATTAAAGACATATTTAGTTATTTACACTGTGTTCTGCCGTTATCTAATGCTATGGGTATTTGATGCTATCCTGTAATCCATGCAGTCAGGCCATCTCCTCCTGCGCTACGTAGCAGACAATGTGACAGTGAGACAGCGCCGATTAAACATTAATAACGATTTGAGTTGGATTTTACAAGGTGTTTATGGAACAAGTATCACTAGTACAAGCGCAAAGAGCACTGCTGGATTTAATCTTCATGGTAACGTGGATGATATGGAGTGAAAAAATGTGTGTGAGGCATCAATACTTGAACATATTACGAGTAATCGTTATTCCCACATTTACATTTACTCAGATTTGGGACACTTTTGCCTGCAGTCTGAACATAGCCTATAGCGCCCCCTAATGGCCGATCTTCGCCAAATTTGTTACAGAGCATCAGAGCGGCATGCTAAACAAGCTTCACAAGTTTCATGTTGATAGCAATTACTGCGGCAGAGAAATTGCAATCGCAATTGTCCCATTTACATGTAATCTTGTAAATAATGCTTAACCCTAAAGCCGACTACACATATTTGCGCTGGCTGTTTTCATACAATGACATGACATAAACATGGTTTAAATATCTCCAGAATCGGCAGAATCTCCACTTCCTACATTTTTTTTTTTTTCGCGGTAATATGTCATTTACACAGCCAATAAGGAGACAGAGTAAAGAGCTTTAGCCCCTCTACAGAGAGCCTGTTTACTCCCTATTAATGGTGCGTTCTTTTTGTCCACCGAAGTCGATTTACAAGTCGTTTTGTGGAGTTACAAACCGGAAGTTGCAAAAAGAACGCCCACGAGGTCGTACATTTACGACTCGTCAAGTCATCTGAACTCAGAGGACCCCGAGTTCACTTTCAAAGATGGCTACGTCGTGCATCACACGTAGTAAACATTGTGGTTTTCTACAATTTTAAGCACTTTTGTCTGATTGCAGGTGAGTGCCAAATGAATGGCAGTCTATGGAGCTAGACGGCTAAATTTGTCTCTTTCGCCTGATTGCCATTGGGAAATCTCAGATTTGATTGTAGTTTTTGCAAGTTCAACAAGGATTATAGGTCGAAAGTTGAATGAATGAGTACTTATGTCCTTTCGATTTCTTACAGGTTGAGTTGTTGTTGCCCATAACACGCTAGCATTCTGCTAATGAATGCCGATTGGTCAGTGAAGGACTGATTACGACCAGATATCCCGCTTGATGGCATCCAAAGTGTGTGTGTGTGTGTGTTTGTGTGTGTGTGTGTGAATATTTCGGCGTGGTCTTTAAAACATTAGCAAACCAAAACGATTCTTCTAAGACAATCGGTTTGATTTCATCGACAAAGATCCATTTGAAGATAGGTAAGTATTTATTTTACAAAGTATGATACGTAGTTGTGCGTAAATGTGACGATTGTTGCCAAATGCTGCTTCTGTGCGCAATACGTAATGTAAGGCTAAAATGGATTTATTTAACATTAAACATGTATCGACAAAATTGACTGCCCATTAGTAAAGGTTAGTAAAGGTTTTGTTGTGTAAAAGTGAGCTTCACTTACAAATAGTATAGCTTTTTAAATATGTTTCAGCCACTGTTTTATCATACTGTTCTGTGCACCTGAGACATTGTCTTTCATAGTATTACATTTATGTGCTGTAACGTGATGTTTTTGTGTGATTAATATATGTAGTAACGTTAGATTTTTTAAATTTATATTACAGATGATTCACAGCTGCCAGGGCTAAGTGATCTTCATGCAACATCTTTCCATGTCTCTCCACCACCTCCATCTCTGCCAAGATTTATGTAAATCTTTTCTGTGTTTTACATATATAATAAATATTTGGTTTGAAGAGAAAAACCCTGTAGTAACCAATTTTTGCACACATTCTATAAAGCTTGACATGCAGTATGAAGTCATTATTGAGGTGAAAGTTGAGTGACAGATAGTACCTTTAACTCAAGAAGGGATATTACTAAATTTCATTTTAGACATATACATGGATCTACTATTTTATTCATATATTACACTACTTTTGTGAACCTGAGACCAACTTTTTAGATTTAGGCCCAAATAATGTCACGTTGCTCCAGGAAAAATGTAAGCCTTACTAGGCCACCAGCTGAGTTTTTTCTGAACATTTTCAGAAGGGTTAAAGTCTTTTTTAGAAGTGTTGGAAGCTCACTGAGGGCAGCATTATGTTGGGAACCTCAGACTGGTCATACAAAAGTCATACAGTACCAACTAGATTAGGTTCAAAGTATTAAAATGGCTATCAAAAGTAATTACCAATTATCAAAATAATTATTAATTAACATAATTAAACTGTGATTTCATGTAAATTATGGGGAACCACTTGAAAAGATCAAGAAATTATGATAGGGGCGCTGTCGAGCATGGGTAGAGAGTAGACGCGCCGCTGCCAACTCTTACATATTTATCCATTAATTTTGTTTTAATCATCTGTTTAGCTCCTTGTCTTTCTCAGGGTTTCTGCAGGCTTCACCAAGTCAAATTTAAGACTTTTTAAGACCCTTTTAAGAACATTATGAATTAAATTTAAGACCAATTTAAGAAGTGGTACAATCCGAAAGAGACTTTCACCAATAACACAAAAGCTCATTGGCTGCAATATAAGTTACATGTTGGTCTCATTGTCGTAATACAGAGAAATTATATAGCGAAAGAAAGAACTACAACACCACAGAATGGGGGGGAAAAAATTACATAATGAGGTAGGGTTACATGGATGTAGGAAAAAGACCTCTTTAAAATTATTTAAGAACTGGAACACAATATTATAGCGAATTTAAGACCTTTTAAGTCCTAAAATTTAGATTTTGAATTTTTAGACTTTTTAAGACCCCACGGAAACACTGTTTCTACTATTTAAAACAGCTGCCGATATGTTCCGGAAGGGCTTTTCTCGTCAAGATACCCAGCTCAAGCTCAAAACCAGTTTTCTCTACATGGCTGCGAGGATGACGAAGGAGGCCCGTCACTCTCGCGGTTGATAAAACTTATTGAAAGTTTCCGGGCACCCTGTAGTCTACTATAGACTCTTTTGGGACATGCCCACTGAGGTTGAAACTTCCCTGCAAGATTGTGACGATAGGATTACTTTGCTTGAGACCAAATGTGAATAGCTGAGAATTGCAACAAGTTGCTAATGGCTAAATCGGAAGACCTTAGGTTGAGGTGCAGAATCCAGCTACGTGTTGTATGTGTACTTGAAATCATGGAAGGGCAACAGGTCACGGCATTAATGACGACTTCTTTGCCGAGACACTGGGTATGAAAATCCCCGATGGGCCAGAGATGTTAGACCAGGTACATCACCTAGCTTTCCGGCCAGCCTCTGGTGTAAATGCTCCTCTGAGACCCATGATTGTAAAGGTGCACCATTTCAGAGTGAAGCAGTGCATCCTCCAGCTGGCCAGGGAGAAGGGTCTGCTCACTTTCCGCGGATATGTGGTGCATATATTCCCTGATTTTACTGCTGAGGTCGCTAAATGCAGAGCATCTTTTACCAACATCAAGCTGCAGACATCAGATACGGCCTGCTGTTCCCTGCCTGGCTCCAAATCTCATTCAACAGCGGCAAGTACAACTTCGTTACAGCGGAGGAGGCAGAGAGATCATAGTCGACTCTCCAGGTGGATCGGGTGAAAGACGTTAATGGATAACTTCTCACCGACCTTTTGATGTTGGTCTCTTTATAGCCGCACGCAGGCTGACCAATCTGGACCTTTTTTTCTCTATTTTCTTTCTAAGATACTTATTAGATTTAGGCTGTGACTGAAGGTGGTGAGTCCGAATATTATTTATGCTTTGTTCTGTTTATAATTTGTTTTTATATCTAAAAAAATACTATCCTAGGAGACTCAACAGATCCTTCTCAAATTTGGTCAGCACCATGTCAAGCAAAGCGTTTGTGTTTTCGTAGAACGATGTTGCTGTGGCGAGGCAAGAAATGTACACATTTAGCTTTAACACAGGAAGCTGTTGTAACTTGACTTCACATAATCCAATATGCCCCAAAATTTCACATGCTGGATAAGAGTCCTGGCCTGGAGACATCTACATGCTCATATTAAGTCATAGTCATTGCACCAACTTCTGACAACAGGAAGTCAGCCTTTTGTGACAAAGATGATCCGATTTACATGGTGTGGTATACACATGATATACAGCAACATGACGTATAATTAGTGTGTGGTCTCTAGCGCCATTTGCACTTTTGCATTGTCCTATTGTCTGAAAGTTGTGGGCTTCTTTGCAAGCACAGTCTTGTTCTATGAGGCAGTGAAAAATTAACTTTTTTCATCTGCAGAGAAATGCTGACCAGTGCCTCTACATCTTAGAGCTCCTTGATGACTTGCTGAGCCTGCAGGGAGGCCAGAACCAGGTGTTAAACTACCGGACACCACCAGGCTACCACCACCTATCACCAGCCCAACTCCACCACAACAACAACATCAGCCCTATCTTTGTGCTTTCCCTCAGCGAGCCCCACCTGGGTCTCCCGGTAGTCCTGCCGCAGCATCAAAACATGAGCAGCTGTTGCCACTGACGCCGCCAGGAGAACACAGTGAGAGCAACCATCCAGGTAGGTATGAGAGGGGGAAGATTTCTGAGATTTGGGGAAGTAAGTTGGTTAAGGGACTGGAAGGAAAGAAAAAGGGGTAAATATGTAAGTGCAAAAGAGGGGGAAGTCAAGAGGACAGAGGAAAAGGAGAGAGGAGTGGAGAAGAAAGGAAGGGCACAGGAGGTGTTAGTCATATGGCAGAAAATATGTGAAAATCTATCGAAATGGTTCGCTATACCAAGGGAACGGAAAAACAAATCATCCGCCCAGTTCGGAAGTCTATGTGCACCAATTGATAAAAAGTGCAGGCAGATAACTAATCTGTGCACACAGTTTAAGTAAGACTTCTGGATCATAGATCTGGCTTTCAGAATAAAAAAGGCGAATTAAATAAAGTGTGTAAAAGTACTTCATGTAATGCAATGTAATCTTTATTTGTCATGCTATCTAAATGAAACAACTAGCCAGTGGTTCTCAAACGTTTTTACACCACGTACCACCTCAGGAAACATTAGGCTCTCCAAGTAGGCCTACTACCATTATGGCTGACTGTAGAGTAGGCCTACCCTATTCAGCTAATAACATTATTTATTGACTGTTTTCATGTAGCCAAGCTGTACTTTCTCCGTCCCGCTCCAACTGAATCCAAATTTCAGGTAACTCGGGTCATATCTCCTTACTGTTTTGCACTGTTTGCTGCTAGCAGGTGCAGTGGAGACTTCACTGCCACTTGAGCTCAGATCACTGTCATTCACTATAGTTTCAACAGGGCTGCTTAAAATATTCTCCTGCTGATCTGCACTTCTCTTACTAATAGTTTCAGGTTTGGAGCCACTATTGCAGTGTTTTTGAACCTTTCAATTTACCTCTGCTTACTATCTTCCATCCATCTTGTAACTAATTACGGATGCATGCTATCTCCATTCATGAACGTATCTACGTAGTAGGCTAATATTGAAACAAAAAAATTAGAGGTAAAAAAATTATATTTAAAATTACATTTCACTTTTTTTCAATTAATTAATTTAATTTTTTTATTTATATCGGAGATGTCATCAGCAAACCACTAGAGGGAGTTTGCATACCACCAGTGGAACGTGTATTGTATCATGGTTTGAGAACCAATGCACTAGTCAAAACAATAGTGAACAATGTCATTTGCCATACCTGATGAAAACAAATGAATGTTATGACATTGTATCATTCATTTTTAATTGTTAAGGCACAAGTTATATCTTAAAACACAACCCATGACATGTACTTTATCATCTTATATAAATAATACATTAAAGTGACGGTTCGGAGTAATTTCACCCTAGGGTCCTTTGCACCATGACCTCGAGCCAAACACCCCCCCCAGAAGCTTTTTTCACCTGGGTCGAACATTGGGAGTTAGCGTAGAGTAGCGTTATCAGCTGAATTAGCGCGCGCTAACGGACGACTGTTGTATCTCGTAAGTTACCCCACTAATAATGCCCGAAATGATACCAAACTTTTACACTAGTACAAATAGGTTATGCACTCATAAAACGATGGATTGGAAAGTTTGTAAGTACACCAGAAGTTTATGAACACTTGCCTGCTCTCTTCTGCTCTCTGTTGCTGTTGCTGCTGCAGTTAGACGAGTGCTTAGGGCCGTCTACAAATTACAACACCGAAAAGACATACAACAAAAATATTTATTAATTTAACTCTTTTTTTTTTTTAAAGTAAGTGCTGTAGTATAACTAGCAGGAGACAAGTAATAATTGAGGTAAGTTTGGAGACATTACCTTATTTAATCATTAAATTAATAAATATTTTTGTTGTATCTCTTTTCCCTAAGCACTCGTCTAACTGCAGGTAGCAGCAGCAGCAGCTAGCAGAAGCCAGCAGGCAAGTGTTCATAAACTTCTGGTGTACTTACAAACTTTCTAATCCATCGTTTTATGAGTGCATAACCTATATTCTAAGTTTGGTATCATTTTGGGCATTATTAGTGGGGTAACTTACGAGATACATACGTGGGTCCATTAGCCCCTGCGCTAAGCTATTCAGCTGATAATGCTACTCTAGCTAACTCTCCCAATGTTAGACCCAGGTGAAAAAAGCTTCTGGGGGGGTGTTTGGCTCGAGGTCATGGTGCAAAGGACCCTAGGGTGAAATTACTCCGAACCATCACTTTAAAGGTAACTTGTGGAGTTTTTGATCTCTTAGATTAATTTTATAGGCGCTGGTCCCTGATTTGTTAAAAAAAACATTTAAAAAACAAACACATAATGCCTCAGGCCACAGCTGTCATTGGCTTGGAGATGTTATGTTTTCGGGTTGTTCTTCCTTCTTGAATGCGATATCTCAGGAACACCTTGAACTGATTAGAATTTGATGGTCAAAGGTCAAGGTCACTGTGACTTTACAAAACACATTTTTGCCCATAATGTAAGAATACATACACACTTATTATGACACAATTATGATACAAGTGTCTAATCGGATAACATGATAAAGTGATGATATTTTGTTTCCAAAATATCAGAGGTCAACGTCACTGTGAGATCTTAATGTTCTGTGTTTTCTGGCTATTTTTCAATGCCATTACTCAGTGACAGAAGTGGAGATTGTGACCATATTTTACATTTGTTGATACTGATATGTTGACACTAATCTTAAAACTGTGGGGGTGGTATAGCCTAGATATTCTGTACTGCCAGGTTGAAGATGTGTGTGAAGCATCCACATTTTAGTATTTGGAGCTTTTTTGAAGCATTTTCTACTGTCATGGCTACAACTTTGTGTTCTATCCTGTTCCTCTGGTTGCCCACCACAAGCTCATGATTTTGCTGATATTGAGCTTCAGGTAATTGTCATTGCACCATGTAACAAAGCTCTCTATCAATCCTCTGTACCTATGTGCTATACAAATAAAATTGACATTGAAATTGAATTACCGGTGCATGTAACGTTACATTGACTGTCAGTCCTTTAACCAAATAGCCAAAAATATCTGGTTGTTTCATTTGCATGCAAACATGTAGCATTTCCTGTGCCAGCTTCACAATAAAAGCCTCCCGCTGGTTCACCGATGTAAAGCTATGAAGAGCAGCAGGAAGATGATGGCTTTTTTTCAGCACTTATTTCACAGCTCTGAAACGGCTGACAGGGATCAGTCACTTAAATATGTGAAAGTACAGACAGGAAAATGGTAGTAAAATCAATATTCAAACCACTTAGTGACAAAAGCAGTCTATTCAGAGCAGAACAGGGGTCTGTAATTATAGAGCTTTCTCTGCAGTCAACAGCACCAACTCAGGTGTTGAACTGCCTGTAAACGGTGTTGCTAACCATCCCTAGACACAGAGGGACAGGAGGCAATATGTACAATTTATTTACAACCTCAAATATTGTGATCAGGGAGTGAACTACAACCAGACACGGGGAGTCCAGACAGGGGGTAGCCAGGAGTTGTGTGTGCCAGGGTGCTGTCCAGGAATAAACAGAGCCAAGCAAGGGCCCAGCTGAGAGGCAAAACCAACTCAGTGGTCTAGACTTTTATTATTAAAATATATTTATAAAACAGAGAAACTACTAAAATTTGATTTCTATTCAAAAAAGAAAAGTTGCGTATTGTATCTTTAAAATGTAATGAAAAACATTTAACTATGTCTAATGGAAAGGTTTGTAGTCTTGGTTTGTTGGTCTAGTTTTCTTGTTTTTTTGTGATATGATTTTGTGAAAGTTAACCAAAGTTAAAATGAGCTTTTGTGCATCTGAATTTTTACTACCCAGCCCATTTTACCCCGTAAAAATTCTGTCTCATCCGCTTGTAGAGAATTGACCATTTGCTGACATCCCACCAAGGCTAACATTTTCCTTTTGTCTTTTATGATTTTATTTACTTACAGATGTTTCGGAAAAAAGCATCTTCCTCCTTGAGAATGAGAAGAATAACAGAAAACGCTAGATGTAATAATTTCTTTCTTTACTCTGTAGAAAAAGGTGTAAAACAACGTAGTTGTTAAAGGAACACGCCGACTTATTGGGAATTTAGCTTATTCACCGTAACCCCCAGAGTAAGACAAGTCCATACATACCCTTCTCATCTCTGTGCGTGCTGTAGCGCTGTCTGACGGCTCCAGCATTAGCTTAGCCCAGCACAGATCCTGCAGGTAACTGGTTCCTACTAGCCTACTGCTCCGAATTGTGACAAAAGTGACAAAATAACTCCAACATGTTCCTGTTTACATGTTGTGATTTGTAGAGTCACAGCGTGTACAAAAAACAACCTAACATGAGACACAGCCATCTTCTAACCGTAAACAAACCGGGAACTATATTCTCAGACAGGCTTGCTGCGAGCATATCACTCTGCCCAAGTACTATATTCTTCCGCCTGAGAATATAGTTCCCGGTTTGTCCCGGCTGTGTCTCATGTTACGTTGTTTTTTGTACACGCTGTGACTCTACAAATCAAAACATGTAAATAGGAACATGTTGGTGTTATTTTGTCACTTATTCAGAGCAGTAGGATTACTGGAACCATTCACCTGCCTGTTCTGTGATGGGCTGATGCCGCTGGAGCCGTCAGACAGCGCTACAGCACGCACGCAGATGAGAAGAGTATATATGGACTTGTCTAACTCTGGGGGTTACGGTGAATAAGCTAAATTCCCAATAAGTTGGCGTGTTCCTTTAACATACAGTGTTGTCAGAAAAAACCACACCAATATCAATGCACCCCAAAAAAAAGCTAAACAAAATGTGAAAACAACTTAAATGTATAAAAATAAGTAAAATTACTTTTTTCACTTGTTTTTCAAGAATATAAAGAAGATGTTATATACAAGCATTTGGAGAAGAAAGGTGTCACTCAGAAGGAAATGATCCTCATTGAGTTGCATCTTCACAACAAATACATCCTAGGTGGTTTAAACTTTGACAACATTGGATGTGCAACTGAGAACACATTGCTTCTGTCTTTAACACTCTATGAACATTTCTTAGCTGTGAGAATCATTGGGTTTTGTTTCCTTGCAAATGTGTATAATCCTTTTTTTGTGTCATAGCCAGTGGTTACAATCTCATACATTTCTATAAAAAAAAATATTGCTTATGTCCTTTGTCCCTATAGGGGTGAAAAGGAGTCACTGTGATCCTATGTGGCCCTCAGTGCTTTGATTCTGGGGTTCAAACACATGTAATCACTTAGTTAAAGTTAGTCCATACAGCCTGACTGAAAGCAGTGTGTTGTGACTGGGGTCATACAGTCATATTTTGGTTGAAAACAACATTAAGCTTTGCTGGTGACACTAGAACAAGCTGTCTTTGCCTGTAAAAACCTCTTGTTCAGACTAACTTTTCAGATTGGCCCTTGCATGATGGTACATTTGAATAATGAAATGAAAATGAATCAACAACAATTAATGATGATTAATGAAACTCATTTATTTAAAGGTCCCACAACATGATGCTCTTTGGATGCTTTTATATAGACCTTAGTGGTCCCCTAATACTGTATCTGAAGTCTCTTTTATATAGACCTTAGTGGTCCCCTAATACTGTATCTGAAGTCTCTTTCCCGAAATTCAGCCTTGGTGCAGAATTACAGCCACTAGAGCCAGTCCCACAATGAGGTTTCCTTAGTATGTGCCATTTCTGTGTCTGTAGCTATTGAGGAGGAGAGAGGGGGGGCAAGGTGGAGGGTGGGGGTGTGGCCTTGACCAACTGCCACTTTTCTCGTTTGAAAGCCATGATGTCTCTCTCTCATGGGTTGAACAAATTCTCTGGGCGGGCAAAGCAGAGAAAGGGGAGGTAACCTTGCTTGTTATGACCTCATAACAAGCAGATTCCAAAACGGCTCATCTGAGCTTTCATTTTCTCAAAGGCAGAGCAGATACCCAGGGCTCGGTTTACACATATCACCATTTCTAGCCACTGGGGGACCGTAGGCAGGCTGGGTGAACTCATATTAATGTTAAAAAACCTCATAAAGTGAAATTGTCATGCCATGGGACCTTTAAAGCACAATGACACTTTTCCCTGTTTTATATAATTGTTGGTTAAGGCCACACCCCCACCCTCCACCTTGCCCCCCCCCCCTCTCCCCCTCAATAGCATTTAAAGCTAAAGACACAGAAATAAGGAAAGCTTATTGTGGGACTGGCTCTAGTGGTAATTCTGTAAGAAGGCTGCATTTCGGGAAAGAGACTTCAGATACAGTATTAGGGACCACTAAGGCATAAAAGCATCATAGGACCTTAAGATTATTCACGTATTTTGTAAAATCATGTAATGTGTAGAAGTTTCTACTTTTGTCATTCAACAAGCTAAACATTTGCATTGTAAGCATATTACATTAGTACAATCCACAGGTACTGTAGCCAGTCATTAAATTACAGTAGTTTTAGTGCAAACGATGCAACAATGTAATGGCTGCACTTTATGTTTTCAGTCAGTGGCCAAGTAAATAATAGTTAGGTTTAAAGTCAGTTAATCTCTTCAGGTTCCAGTGTAGTCATCACACAGCAGTCACAGTCTTTATACTTTGGTTTAAATGGTTAGCCTTTATATTTATATTCTTTGTGATTTGGGTTTGAGGCTTAAGGGTTTTGCTGATGGTTTGCCTCCTCTGTTTTTTCAGAAATTGTTCTTCCTCCAGTCTGCTTCTAAAATGGGAACAGGGATGGTGGTGGATGAACCATTTGCATATTTGACCTTAATGCTTTCTGTCCCTTTCTCTTTTGTCCTCTCTTCTTTCTTTGTATTTCTGAAATAACTTCACTCTTTGTCTTTTCTGTCACTCTCTGTCACATTTTTTCTCTTTCCATTTGTTCACATTCTTCACCCTTATAAAACTCCCATCCCTTTGCCACACTGCCTCGTCCTCTCTTTCAACTTTCTCCTCCTCCTCTTCTCAGGGAGTATTGACCGTGGGCGAAGCTTGTCTTTCCATGAGGTGCGTGGCCAGTGTGAGGCAGAGATGAGGGCCGCAGCCGAGGAGACGTCCACCAGCAGCAACAGTGTAGGAGGTGGCGGCAGCACCGTCCTGCAGCGCCTGCTGCAGGAGAAAATGAACCGTAATTACGTGCTCCAACAGCAGCAACAACAACAAGGAAGTGGAGGGGTTTTTTCCGGACAGGGACATATATGCCCCTCTGATGATCACTCCATGACCCCCCACATTGCCCGGCAGGAGCCCCAAGGACAGGAGCTGCAGACGGACAATGGCCTGGAGAAGCTGGGCTCCACCAGAGTAGGAGGAGGCAGTGGAGGGGTAGGGGGTTTAGGGACTGGAGGTGGAGGAGGAGGCAACACTGGAGGTGCTGGGAGCAGCCAAGGGCAGTGCCCGAACCCCGAGGACCTCCCTACGTACGAAGAAGCCAAGGTGCAGTCACAATACTTCCGTGGCCATGGTCCTCCTCCTCAGGCTCAGCAGCAGAACAGCCAGCCCCAGCAGCCTCCTCTCCCTGGCTCAGTGGGCACTGCCTTCTACGTTACTGGGGTGACCAGTGCCAAGGTGCGTACTGAGGGTCGCCCCACGGTGCAGCGAGTGAGCGGCACAGGGAGAGTGCACCAGGATGATGGTCTAAAGGATCTGAAGCAAGGACACGTTCGCTCTCTCAGCGAACGACTTATGCAGCTGTCCCTGGCCACCAGTGGCGTGAAGGCCCATGCTCCTGTCACCAGCGCCCCACTCTCACCCCAACTGCCCCCACCAGGGCCACCAGGCGACTACTACAAGTCGCAGCACCGGGGCCCGCCTCCAGACTACCCATTCAAAGGACTGGGCTCGCCTACCAAGCAACAGGAGCCTGGAGACCATTTTTACCAAGAGCAGAGAGGGAGGGAGCTCTCGAGGGAGGTGCCCCATGTCCGATACCAGCCCCCACCTGAGTATGGCTCATTCAGGTAAGGAACACAGCCCTGGCCAAGTAGGACCATGGCCATGAACACACAGCCTTTCAGCAACACACATATACACTTAAATATTTATGAATATACTGTAAACAAATAATACTTTCACAGTGAATCAAACATTTACATGTACTTGCTTGACAAATTTGTGCTAAAAAATGTTGTAACATGTTTTGTATCGATGCTCCTGCAGCTTAATAATACATGATCCTAAAAAAGAGAGTTTAAAATGACAGAAAGTTCAAATTCGGTTCTGGTACCCGACGGTACCTTTTTTCGGTACTTTCCCTCTGTAATAACAAAAAAATTATTTCAGTTGTAAAAATTATTCATTTTTTACTCACTGTAACTTTTATTCTTTTATTTGTATATTATTCTATTTTAGCCTGTTTTATTTTCATGGCCGTTTTTAATTGCTCTTTAACGTTTTATGTCACTTTGAAAGTGAATAACTTTACATCTGAAGCGTTTAAAGACTCTATTGTTTGTTGTCCATTGTTTATTTCTAAAGAAACACAACAATGTATAAAAGGCTCCATTACCTTGTATCTCACATTATGGCCCCATAGCAGCCGTTTTTGTAAAAATAGGCTAATGATTGGGTCATAACCACGCGACTTTCTGTTGCACGGTAAAGAAATTACTGTATAGTCAGGAGATGCTTGCAGGCAATTGGGGGGACGTGGAGGCATACAGTCAAGGGAGCAAATATTTTAGTTATATTTCATATAACATTTTGAGGATTGGAAATACTTTGGTATGTGGCAAGTGAATTCATATGAAGTAATATTTATCCACGAACAACCGGGCACAGCTACCAGAAGACTTACAACTTTCAGACAGGTTGCTCAAGTCACATCTACGTCGTCAAGCTCAGTTTAAGGCTACGCAGCAGCTGTGCAGTACTCTCAGCCATCACCAAAGTGCTTCTATTTGACTTCATTGGTCTCCGTCGAAGTATATGGTGTCGCTGTGTCCATTTCTTTCACTGTATATGACGCACACTCACGTACCGAAACTTGGCATCGTTTGATTTAAAGTGAATCGGTCCTCAGTAGTACCAACGTAATTCGGTCGGTACCCAAAAAAGTACAGAGTTCGTTTCCCAACCTTAAGCAACTGACCTGTCATCCATGTCTTGAAAACACACAACCAGCAGCAAACTGTTTTCACATACTCCTTGGAGCTCCATCCAACTATTACTGGGGTTGAACCATGCTACAGCACAATATGTGTGTGCATTCAATAAATCAAGAATTGCCTTTTAGGACTTTACTTAAGTTATTTAGTCCATCATGCCCAGTGATGCCACGTAACGCGTTACTTGTAACTCGGGGAGTGAAGTCAATTATGCGACAAGTCACGTTTTCAGCATGAAGACAGGTCACGTTTTCAGCATGTGGACAGTTCACGTGTACCACGCAATGACACAAACGTAAACAACAATGGAGGGAAAAATACGTTAGCAGACTGCCCAAAGCAATATTAAGGTTCGTTGTACACTCTGTTCTGGTGGCGACAAAGCGCTATCTAGCTACAAAAACACTACGTCAAATTTGAAGAAACATTTGGAGTCGCAGCACTGCAGTCAAACTTACAGAGCAAGTCCCAGCAGGTGGTGCGAAGCAGAGAGCAGGAGGTCCCCCACCACCCAAACAACAAAAGCTGGACTTCGGTGCAAAACCAGTAAGTGGGGGAGAGTTGAAGAAGTTGGTCGGGCAGTAGGCCTATGTTGTAGCGGAAATGCTGCCCTTAAACACGGTTGACTCGCTCTCTTTCGTGCCATAATAAACCAGATCCTACTACTGGCAACGCCGAGCTGCCTCACAGTAAACCGGTTGTCATTTTTATGTTGAGGCTGTGTGTGTGTTGTCGGCAGTTGCTGAATGTAACTAATAAAGTAACTTGTAATCTAACTTCGTTACTTTTATGTATGTCACGTCTTATGAACAATAACTTAGCTGCGAGTGAGAACCACAAGGCATTTTGAGGTCTAAGCTAACGTTCCGTACCGAGTAACGTTAGTAGACCATTACGGAGCTAAAGTTACGTGCCGAGTAAAGTTAGTACAAGGGGGAGTGACAGGCTGCGGTTGGAAATCGTAAGAAGGACGAACCCCGACATCCACTGAGCCAAAGTGCTTATGTTAACATTAGTTAGCTTGTTCTTGTTTTCTAAAGCTGGGAGCTTCATGGAGAAAGCTAAAGTTTATGTTAGCTGCCCTACAGCTGTCAGAGTTAGCTTTGACTTCATATATTACCTTCTAATAGCTGTAATCTCAGTAACGTGACAATCTGCAAGAAACAGGTTGCTTATAAATCACTAAAATAGTAGTGTCAGCACCGTTTGGCTTGGTTATTAATGCAGTTAGCATTGTTTGTTACTTACCTAGTTTATGACAAATCGTTTCGGCTGTGCTTTCTAACATGATGTTATTGTGCTAACCGAGCACCGTTAGCCTTTACAACAACAATGCTGCTTCACTACACTTGTTAAATAATGTTTCATTACAGAGTTCTCTGTTGATTTGTGTTTGTCGCTGTGTGCTCGTGCTGGAAAATGAATGTAAACAAAGTTGTGTGCAGATCCCCTCAAGGCCAGGCTGATGTTAGAAGTCCCTCTAGTGGACAGAACCTGTAACAACAACCACATGCACAATGTTTTCCTCTGAAGTAAGTCAGCAGTAGGCTATACAGTGCGGTTGCATATTAATTGCTTTTGTAAGATATTTTGGGGTATAATGGTTCTGGAGAGAGCTGCAAGCAGTAATACCTCAGGCCAAGCAATCGGCCCGTTCTAAACAGGCACATTTTGAACGGCACTATACTAGTTGACATGAAGCAGTGAAAAAATGCAATATGGTCCAGCTGCGGCCTGTAGCCGCTAGCCGCTCACGACACGCCCCTTGTTTTCTTGCCTTCAAAATAAAAGCCTGTTTTCTAAAGTTCTTTGCAAGAAGTGGAGGAAGAGGAGGATGAAGAAGATATTGGTGACAGGAGGAAGGAATAACAGGATTATTTGGCAATGGGGAAGAAACGGGACAATGCCTTGGTTAAGATCAGTAAACAAAAGAACATGACAATGTAATAAAAACTCAAAAAGTGATGGGCTGCAGTTTGTAGGCCTCCAGAGCAGCGTGTTTGACACACTGCAGAGCAGCACAGAGGCACTACATAAGGTAATATCACCTTGCTTGTTCACTCTGCACACCTCTGACTTCAGATTTAACTGTGAGTCATAATACCTCCATCAGTTCTCTCACGACTCCCTGTGCATGGCGATTGCTGGCGATTATCTTTTCATAATCATTTCTTTGGTCAAATGAATATTTTCCTTGGCCTGAATGTCATACAACCATTATACCCTAAACAAACTCATTCTAAAAATCCAAAAAGTAAATGCTGTTACTGATTTTCATTGGATGGCGTCATCCCAGACAAAAATTTCACCTCGTAAAGTTTTCACCTTGTAAAGTCAGTATTTCAACTGCATTTGCCCTTTGCATTTATGACTAATGGTTGCTTCCAGCACTGATAATGTAGGAATTGAACCTCATTCTGCAGCTGCACTCATTGTAAGTTCATCAAGTAGAGTTAGCTTAACTCTGACAGGCTAAGCTAACATTAGCATACTTTTGCTGAAACACAGCTAGCTAACTGTCCGAGTTAGGCTAAGCTAACGTTAGCATACTTACCTGCCGCGTTAAGATACAAAACCCACCCTGTTAACTATAAGCCATCATCAACCTGACATCGATAGCTGTACATAGTAATATTATTATAATAATAATAATATTAAACAAGCTGTAATGGGCTAAATATCTATTATCAGTAACTTACCTGGTACTTCCCGGTATTCGTTGCCGCCATCACTGGCAAGATGAAGCTGACGCTGTACCTTATTGTCTGAAAGTCAGAAGTGGCGTGAGCGGCCAAAGGGGGCGTGGCATGAGCAGCCACAGGGGATGTGGCGTGAGTGGCCACAGGGGGCGTGGCGTAAGCGGCTGCAGGCTGCACTGGACCCTTATCAAAAAGTGAGCAACACAAGGGAGCATACTTGAGCAATACTTTTAATCAATGCCAACTCCAGCTGAGAGGTTCTGACCTCTGACCTTCATACGTGGGAATTTTCCAATAGAGATTATTAATAAATTAGCACTTGTTCTATAGCAATCATGTTAAAATGCTTTTTAGTGCCATAATAAACATTTATGGGTTAGGGTTATATGCTTTTGTTATTTAGTTTGTGTCTTCATCACAAGTCAGCTTAGTTGTTTCCACAGCAAGTACAGGACCATACAACGCATCTTTAAAATTAAGTGGGAAAATTAGAAAAATGCTGAACTGAAATGGACACAATAAGGTTCATGTGAAGTTCCATTGTTCAGTGAGAGGTAAATGCTGCCTTGAGGTTTGTTCCCACAAAGACAAAATTATGTAACAGAATGCCTTTAGTTTTCTTGACAAGCAAGTTGGAAATAATAAAAACAAACAAAAATAAGATGTAAGAACTTGTCATGGTTTCCCAATTGTGTTTTTCAAAATGGTGGGAAGGAATCCTGTTGGGCTCGTTTCTTTTTACCCCAGAGGAACCAGAATCAAACAGCCACGAGTACTGCAGAATTTGAATCATCCGGCAGGACGAGTCAGGACATGATCTGCTTGGCTTTGATGGCATTCCTTTGAGGGCTACAATGTTTGCTCTGCAAAAAGCCAGTTGACAGCTGGTGTTTTCCCACCTTACTCAAAAACAAGTCTAGCTCAGAGAGCAAGAAAACAGCAGGTGAATCAGACTGGGCTTAAGATCTGTCAATAATTAAACACCGTAGCAGTTAAATCTTTGCTTTCACTGTTTTAAATGCTCACTGTTGGATCATCTTTCCTGAGACACAAGAAACTTCATTGTGTAGAACCATTGTTATTTAAAAAATATGTATGGTAAAACTTTATTAGAAGGGGTGTGCATAAGACAACATGATACCGTCTAACTATGAAGGAGTCTTTTTGAATGTTAATGACGTGATTTGGTAAATTATGACACTTTTAATATAAAGTTAGCGTTATTTGAGATGTTTGTGTTATGACAACTTGACATTACGGAGACAATCTCTGTGTCATAACAACTGGACATCAAGCAAGACAATATAACCTGTCAATGTCTTTGTTATGACATAAATATGTCATGGCAGGCCTAATCAAACAATCAAACTTTAAGAAATGACTTAGCTTTATGTGTTAACATCACATTGAATTTTATTTAGTGGTTTTTTTTTATTGGCTGTCATGAGACCATTATAATTGTGTCATGAATGTTTTGATTTCACCTTCAAATGCTTATATAATGGTGTCATGAATAATTCACTTGACCTCAAATAAAGTGGAGCCATTTGGACTTGTCATTAAGATGTCATAAAAGTTATAAGACCAGTTTGACGACCGGAAATGCTGTACCAAGGTGATTTAATGAGTTTTGGACAGATAATATTAGCTATAGGCTAACGTTACATGTCCGCTAAATGTAGTCAGCTGCCGTTAGCTAGCTCGGTTAGCTGTACACCTTGTCCAATTAGCCGACACAGCACCGGGGTGCAAAGAGCCAAACCCTGAAAGAAAACCGTCTCGTTAGTTTATTCCCTGTTGTAAAACTGGCCCGTTAAGTAAAGCCTGTAAGTCTCAGAGGTTGTTTTTGGTCCCGGTCGGGCTACTCCGAGTCAGCTAAAGCGCTAGCAGAATGAATTGAATGATCGCTCCGCTGCCTGTGTACGCACTTTCAGCGCTATTGGCTTCTGTAAACGCTAATCAATATCCACGATGTGTCAAGTCCCTCCCTAGACTCTAATTGGCTAGTACTCGTTGCCTTTGATGGTAAGATTGGTTATGTGCATTCCTTAGGAGTGAGATTGGTTAGGGTAAGAATACAGTGTAAGCCAATCAGAGACAGATTAGGATGGGAAATGTCTCCTCCATCCTTGGGAAATGCTTATCGTTAATTGAGCAGTGAACACGGCCGAATGGGACCAAACACAGCCTCCAAGACTTAACAGAGGAGGCCAGTTTTGCCACATGGAATACACTACCAAGATGTTATTTTTATTGCTAATTGAACAAGCTGTACAGATAACCGAGCTAACTAGCTAACGGCAGCTAGTTAAAGTTAGCAGTTAACTTTACTCTAGCAACAAGTAATGTTAGCCTATAGCTAATTATCTGTCAAACTCATTAAATCACCTCTATACTGCATTCACTGTCATCAAATTGGTCTGTTAACTTTTATAACATCTTAATGACAAGTCCAAATGGTTATTTACTTGAGGTCAAGGGAATTATTCATGACACCGTTATGAAAGCATTTGAAGGTGAAATAAAACTTCATGACAAGTCCAAACTGTTTCACTTTACTTGAGGTCAAGGAAAAATATTCATGACACAATTATAATGGTCTCATGACAGCCAATGTAAAAACCAACCACTTTAGTGTTGTTCAATGTGATGTTAACACATAAAGCTAAATAGTTTTTAAAGTTTGATCATTAGGCCTGCCATGAAATATTTACGACAGGTAATGTCAAGTTGTCTTAACAAAAACATTGACAAATTATATTGTCTTGCTTAATGTATGCTAAATTGTTATGACACAGAGATTGTCTTTGTTAATGTCTAGTTGTCATAACAAAAACATCTCAAATATTGCTTCACATTAAAACTGTCATAATTTCCTGAATGACACTTAATGACAACAGTCATGAACATTCAAAAAGACTCATGTTCATGATAGGTCATGCAAGTCTTATGTACACCCCTTCAAATAAAGTGTTACCAAACATATTGGCGGATGTTCATTTTTAAACTTAAAACAAATGTATTTGATGAGGATGCCTTATGTGGCTATTAATGAATTGTAATTAATAATTAAGAAATTTTGATAGTGTGCCTACTACTTGGTGCACATCCGTATAACACTGTAAATCTACTGTTTGACACGACCTACAGTAAGGAGTCTCCATGAAAGGATGAGTTTGTGTTTGGTTATTCAGAATTTTCGAGAAACTCTATTCAAACTTTAAAATGTTCCACATCTTTCATACATTCAGGGTAGTATTCAACTTTCAAATCACATTAATACTTTTAAAAATATTTAACCTTCTTTGAGGCTTTGTAAAAAAAGCACTTCTGACATTTTTATATTAGTGTGTTTTGGATAGAATGTTCAGACTCAGAGTAGGGGATCCAACTGACATTTTTACTTTGCTATACCATCCAGTTTTAATTCTCATACATTTATTTTACATCCAAATGTAGGGAGTGTTGTGCCCTTTCTAACAATGTGCTTAGGGAGGCAAACAGACTTTCACATGAGGCACAGTGAGCTTCCAACTGTGTGTCCACCAACTGTGACACTGCCTCCTGTCTGCCTGTCTGTCAGGCTCTTTTTGGAAAGCTATTGACCTCACATTTCTTACACGACACACACCATAATTGCACAGGATGTTCAGCAGGGTGTTATATCTCTCACAGTATTAAAGATTAAGTGATAGGAGTTAGGGTTTTTTGAGCTAGAAGCAGGACTATCAAAGGTGCGCTAGAGCCTCGTCTCTGTGAAAACAGCTGTTGGTGTTAGGGATGGGCATGATTACTCGACGATCGAGAATTGATTATTAAGAATTTTATCGATGACGTTAATTTGTTGTCGATTAAACTAATACTGGTTGCGTTGCGTACTGTGAGTCTTAAAGCAATTAAATTAATTTCACAGTGTGGCAGCAATTAAACATTTTACCACTCGGGGGCAATATTTGACTCCATACTGGCTGTGAGTTTTCGTTTTGATTTCAAAAGTAATCATGAAGAGGACACGGCGAAGTGTGGCGTGGGACCATTTAGATTTTTTTTTTTTAAACGACTTAGTTCACTGCAAACACTGAGATGCCGTGTATAAGTACAACACGGCCACGACTCGCATGATGTAGCCTACCACTAAACAAAGTGCGTCCGAGCCTGGTTAATGACGGTGGCGGCCGCGGTGCATCCTGCTCTGTCTCAACCTAGCATAAACTCGGCGTTAGCACGGAAGAGCTGCGATGCACAACAAGCAGAGAAAATTACCCAAGGGACCTGCAAGTTCATTGACATGGATAATGGAACCAGCATATCACATTTCGTCACGACGTACCATCATCAAACTGGTAGAAACTCACCACGAAGAAGAACAAATAAGGTTCCCCGGGCTGGCCAAGTTAGCGCGGAGGTAGGCGACCTGTGCATCCCGGCAACTCAGCTGTTTTCGGCGGCTGGACTGACGGTCACCAGGTAGCGGTCGCATCTGACCACAGATCATGTCAACATGCTTATCTTTCTCAACAAAGATCAGTAGACTGGTGCAGAAGTTGTATGTGAGTTAGCCTACTGAGTTAGCCTACATTTTGTTTAAGAACGCCGGCTCGCAGCTGCAGGTTCTGCTGCTTCAGAGCGCCGCACCGCAGCGCATCTATAATCTATATCTATAATCTATACCTATAATCTATATCTATAATCTATATCTATAATCTATATCTATAACCTCCAGTTTAACTGCCACAAGTTGTTCTTCTTGTAATTAAGATCTCATCAAGGGAAAAACCCGCTGTATTTTTGTATTTTCATTGCATTTTTAATTTATAAAAAGTTAAATAAATAATGAATTTTAATATAAAAATATTAATGATTAATCGATAGTCGATCGTTAATTCTCCCGACGATCGACGAAGAAAGTTTAATCGAATGCCCATCCCTAGTTGGTGTTGAGGCCTGAAGTCAGTTAGGAGTAAGTCAGTTGGTCAGCTTTCTTCATCTCCTCCCCTCCTCCTTTCTTCCTCTCCTCTTCTTGTCCTCTCCTTTTCTTCTCCTCCTATGGCAGTACATGTTGCTAAAGTGATTTGCACACTGAAGAAGTAGAGGAGGAGAATGTATGTTTGACAGGTCAAAAATGTCCATTTAATGATGATTATACCTCTGAAGTTCGTTCTTTAATTCAAAAAACAGATATTTTTTTTCGTTGTTTTTATCGGCAGGTAGGAACAGAGCCAAAAGTTTAAGTCCGTTGGATTCCATAGTTACATGTCTGCGACCAGCACAAATGTTCCTACATTTTGACCAACCATGATGTATGAAGAGTGAAAACTGTAGGGGAGAGAGCAATTTGTTTGGAAAAATTTCAGAGAATCGTACTGCAGCTCCCCCCTCTGTCCTCCCCTCTGGCTCGCAACATTCCATCCCGATACACACACATTGGAAAATCTGTAACGGTCTGAAAACTGGACGATACATAAACCGTGCTTGATATCAGAATGTCCATTTAGCCCAATGAAGGCCAAAGTCTTTAGAAGAAAGACTTCGGTTAAAACTTTTAATTATTTTTCTACATTAAAGTATGGCGAATCAGTATGGCCCCAAATAGGGGTTGTTTTGAGCTACAGTGGGGCAATAAAGTATTTAGTCAGCCAGCAATTGTGCAAGTTCTCCCACTTAAAAAGATGAGAGAGGCCTGTAATTTTCATCATAGGTACACTTCAACTATGAGAGACAAAATGAGAAAAACAAATCCAGAAAATCACATAGTAGGATTTTTAATGAATTTATTTGCAAATTATGGTGGAAAATAAGTATTTGGTCAACAACAAAAGTTCATGTCAATACTTTGTTATATACCCTTTGTTGGCAATGACAGAGGTCAAACGTTTTCTGTAACCGGCAATTTCCACTGGATGCGGAACGTCTGCGGAACGTCTCCGGAACGTCGACAGAGTCATTAGGTTTCCATTAAAGTCAATCTGTGTATTTCCACAGACTGCGGAACGTCTGCGTCCCGACTCTGTCCCAGTTCCGTCAGTCCGCAGCCCTCCGCAGCAGATACGCAGAGCTTCTATTTTTGACGGACGATGGAGAGCTCCGCAGCAATTCAGCACACGGCAGATAGTGCGTGACAGGAAGTCGAGCACAGAAACAAAATAAATATTTAAATATCAAAAATATCAAAATAAAATACACCGTGCTCACGGCGGATCATATTTCCCTGAACTACACCTTGAAAACACAGCACAGAGTCGTTTCCCCTCTACTCCTCTGGATGGAAACAAACTGTTGTTGGTTTTGTGGTTCTATTCTACCTGAATTTGCGAGAACTTGTGGGTCCTCGTGAGTACAGCTGTCAGTTACGGCCGCAGCCGTTCCGCAACAAATCCGGACCCGGTGGGTATTGACGGACGGCGGAGCACGCAGAAGACACGCAGCGGAGCCGATCCGCAGCTGTTACGCATCCAGTGGAAATCCCTGGTAAGTCTTCACAAGGTTTTCACACACTGTTGCTGGTATTTTGGCCCATTCCTCCATGCAGATCTCCTCTAGAGCAGTGATGTTTTGGGGCTGTCGCTGGGCAACACAGACTTTCAACTCTCTCCAAAGATTTTCTATGGGGTTGAGATCTGGATACTGGCTAGGCCACTCCAGGACCTTGAAATGCTTCTTACGAAGCCACTCCTTCTTTGCCCGGGCGATGTGTTTGGGATCATTGTCATGCTGAAAGACCCAGCCACGTTTCATCTTCAATGCCCTTGCTGATGGAAGGAGGTTTTCACTCAAAATCTCACGATACATGGCCCCATTCATTCTTTCCTTTACATGGATCAGTCGTCCTGGTCCCTTTGCAGAAAAACAGCCCCAAAGCAAGATGTTTCCACCCCCATGCTTCACAGTAGGTATGGTGTTCTTTGGATGCAACTCAGCATTCTTTCTCCTCCAAACACGACGAGTTGAGTTTTTACCAAAAAGTTCTATTTTGGTTTCATCTGACGATATGACATTCTCCCAATCCTCTTCTGGATCATCCAAATGCTCTCTAGCAAACTTCAGACGGGCCTGGACATGTACTCGCTTAAGCAGGGAGACACGTCTGGCACTGCAGGATTTGAGTCCCTGGCGGCGTAGTGTGTTACTGATGGTAGCCTTTGTTACTTTGGTCCCAGCTCTCTGCAGGTCATTCACTAGGTCCCCCCGTGTGGTTCTGGGATTTTTGCTCACCGTTCTTGTGATCATTTTGACCCCACGGGGTGAGAGCTTGCGTGGAGCCCCAGATCAAATAATTGCTCCCACAGTTGATTTCTTCACACCAAGCTGCTTACCTATTGCAGATTCAGTCTTCCCAGCCTGGTGCAGATCTACAATTTTGTTTCCAGGTTTTTTTGCCGATTTCGTGAAAACCGCGTGGTAAATCTCTTAGAAAAGTTATAGCACACCATTCCTGATCATTACACGTTTTGAGGTATTTTGTGTGCATGTGTTGGTAATGGTCCGTGACCAGTAGCGGGACAGATATGTGGTGGAAGATGAAGAATAACTAGAAAATGCGTGGGAATGCTGAATAGCTGAATTGTTAAAGCTAAACTGGGTGAATAGCTTAAATCCGTAAGAAGAAGTTGAAGTAGTGAGAATAGTTGAAAAAGTGAAAATTTGTTTAATAAGTATGAATTTCATTGAAAACTAATTCATTTTCTAACTGGAATTATGAATAAGTACGGAAGACTTAGAAATGCTGTGAGAAACATTGATGAAAATGCAGAAATATGGAACAAATAGTTTGAAAAATCTCAAATGCATTGCACTACACTGCTGAAAAACTTGGAAGTTTGAAGCTGAACTGCACGTAAGTTAAGAGCTGAAATACATTCGTAGAAAAGCTGTAAGTTAAACTGTAATACTGTCAAAAGTGGAAGTTTCAATACATTGACTAAAAAGACTTATTATCAGCTATATCCATTGCATAGAACAAACAGAGAGACAGAGAGAAAGAGAGGGATAGAGAGAGAGAGAGAAAGAGAGGGAAAGAGAGAGGGGGGAAAGAAAGAGAGATGGAGAGATAGGGGGAGGGAGAGACAGGGAGGGAGGAGGGATGGAGAGAGAAGGAGAGAGAGAGAGAGAAAGAGAGGCACAGGGAGAGAGAGAGGGAAAGAGAGAGAGGGGGGACAAGAGAGAGAGGGAGAGACAAATAGAGAGAAAGAGAAGGAAAGAGAGAGAGAGTGGGATAGAGAGAGAGAGAGAAAGAGAGAGAGGGATAGAGAGAGAAAGAGAGAGAGGCAGAGGGAAAGAAAGAGAGGGAAAGAAGGAGGGATGGAGAGAGAAGGAGAGAGAGAAAGAGAGGGACAGGGAGAGAGAGGGGGAGAGAGAGGGGGACGAGACACAGAGAGAGAGAGGGAGAGTGAGAGAGAGAGGGAAAGAGAGAAGGATAGAGAGAGAGGGGAATGAAAAAGAGAAAGATAGAGAGAGAGGGGGGGAGGGAGAGACAGGGAGGGAGAAGGAGGGATGGAGAGAGAATGAGAGAGAGGGAGAGAGACAGAGGGAAAGAGAGAGGACAGAACAGAGGACAGAGAACAGAGAAAGAGGACATAACAGAGAAGACAGACAGACAGATAGACAGACAGACCAGAACAAGAGAATAGAACAGAGACGGCAGACAGACAGAAGTGGAACACAAAAGCTATAGACTACTGTTCATATTACTGCCTGTAGTATCTGTATAGACTACTGTTCATATTACTGCCTGTAGTATCTGTATAGACTACTGTTCATATTACTGCCTGTAGTATCTGTATAGACTACTGTTCATATTACTGCCTGTAGTATCTGGATGTGTCTGTGAAAGTGCTGTCATGGTAAACAATGGCCAGTGAATATGTTTGTAAACATGCTTTGAAGTGTAATCAGTTAATTAACGAGCGTGTCACCTGCTTAAACTGTTAGCTGTGCTGTGCTGCAGCTATTGAGAGACACTGAGAGCGAGCTCTCAAATAAAGGCTGAGACTGGCAAAACGATAACTGCTATCAGTCAAATTACGTCATCCTGAGCACCACAAGGCCTTTGTGAACGTATCGGTATAAAATGTATATGGATAAACTTAAAAATGTGGGCATATCAGCGATTTAAAAAAGTGGTTCGTTCTGCATTTTGCTTGGGAATGTGAAGAATGTTTACAGGAGGGTGGATGGACAAAAGTGCTGAACTGTTGTCATTTGGAAGCTCAACCAGCCAAAAGTAAAAGGCGTATCACAAAACTGAGCACATTGTCTGAAACTAGACAAAAATACCTACATTTTGATGTATAAATTGTGTATGACAAATAGATATTGTGGGCGTGAGAACAATTTATAGAGAAGGGACAAAGATAATTTTTTTAAGGCTCTGTGCTGTAGCTATGACATCATCCACTATAGCTCACGCAATACACACTGTTTAATCGATAAAAAATCCTGAAAAGATCACTAAACTTAAACAGCTTTTTCACAAAAACTGGAAAAGATATCAAACTGAAAAGATAAAGCCGGATAGCTGAATATGTTGTGAACATTTTAAAGTTTGTTTGGCGTCTGTAGGTGAAAGTATGAAGGAGCTGAAACTTTTGGGAGCGGAAGAAGATTTTAAGAAGTTGAAGCATGCTCTCATTCACTTCAATGTTAAAAAAAGTGTTAAAAAGTATAAATAGTAGAAAAAAAGTTGAAGTCCCATCATTAGCTGAAAGAGCTGAACATTTGAAAAGTTGAATGGTTTTAATAGCTCAAAGTATGCAGAAGTTACGCAGAGCCAAAAAACGTACGGAAGAGGGAATAAAAAGAACCGAATAACAATAGTTGGAATGCTGTAGAACAGCATTCCCACTAACTAGAAAATGTATTTCCTGCAGAAAATGCGTGGGAATGCTGAATAGCTGAATTGCTAAAGCTAACTGGATAAATAGCTTAAATCCGTAAGAAGAAGTTGAAGTAGTGAGAGTAGTAGAAAAAGTGGAAATCGTTTTAATAAGTATGAATTTCATAACAAATTTAAAAGTTGACGCTAAACTGAACTGTTGGCTTTAAAAGTTGAAAAATTACAAAATATATAGAACATTGTGAGGTCTGAGTATATTTTCTAACTGATAATGACTCACATATGCAGAAATATGAAACAAATTGTATGAAAAATATTAAAGCCCAAATGCATTGCACCGCACTGCTGAATAATCTGGAAAATTGTCAGAGAAGGAAGCTAAACTGCATTACCTTAAAAAGGTAAGAGCTGAAATACATTTCTAGAAAAGCTGGAAGCTAAACTGTAATGTCAAAAGTGGAAGTTCAAATAAATTGACTAGAAAAGGCTGAAAGAAGAAATACTTTATCAGACATATACACTGCATAGAACGAAAAAGCATCAATCTAGCTGAGATGAGATGTGAAATATATTGCCTGAAAAGAAGGGGGCTTTAGAACAGCATTCCCACAATAAGTATTACGGTTTTGTACTTCTTTTTTGCTTGTTTTCTGCGAACATCCGCTACACCCGCCAGAACCTTTTGGACATCGGTGACCAGCACCAGATATCTATTTCGAGTGTCTTTCATTATGTGCACAACATCCCAGACGACATAGCGAGACCGCTGGTTATGCTAAGGCTAAGAAAACAACCACACAAGCCACCTCTACCTCTAGAGCCTGTATCTCTCCAATGCCAGATCCCTGGTACATAAAATGGACGACTTGCAATTACAACTCGCTGGAAATTGCTATTCGTGACTGTTATGTTTTGATTATCACTGAAACCTGGCTTCACCTGGGGATACCCAATGCTAGCATGCAGCTAGCAGGTCGCACTCTGCTTCGCTGGGACAGGACTGAGGACTTCGGTAAGAGCAGAGGAGGGGGGCTATGTATGTACGTGCATGAGAACTTGTGTAATAATGGGACAATTATAGATAAACACTGTTCCCCTGACCTCAAGTAGATGTCTGCCTTTGTTTTCTACCGAGAGAGCTAACAATAGTGATCGTCACGGCTGTGTATATTCTACCCGACGCCAATGTAAACACGGCCAATGCTGTAATAAAGGGAAGTGGGGGTGCAATAGGTCTGACTGAAGATCCATCAGCCCTAAGAAGGTGGATGGTAGCTGGTCCTGAAGTCAGCTGTTTGGTTTTGCAGTATGATGCAGCATCTGGAGCCAAAGAAGGCACAGAACAAACCAGCCACCATGAGCAGACCAAATGACCTCAAGTGTTGTTTCTTGATAAAATCAACAAGGAACAGTGTCATGAAAGATATGGGCAATCCTTTCAAGGAAGAGAGCCAGGATCAGTTTTCACTAGACAAAGGATATTGCAAACCCAAGTGCAGTTGCACTGATTCATACGCACTATGAGAGATGCAAAACCCGGTTCCAACAGTTCATAAAAGGACTTGAATAAGAAGAACCCAAACTTTATGAGCCAATCAAGAAGAACTGCATGAACTTCTTCCATCAGGAATGAGTCTGTCAGTTTTTTGAAGAAAAAGGTGCTGAAGGAGGACGTCTTTCTCAACGGTCAAGCGGGGATTGCGTTCATAATGTTGCTCCGCTGCATGCTTGAAGAGACATGTCTTTAACATTAGCACAGCCGAGTAACCAAGTAATGTTAGAGCAACGGATAACAACAGTGGCTAAATTATGTCAGATTTTTCAGAAACAAAAAACAGACGGCTCCTCTCTTGAGCACACGTTCTTCTGGCGTATCTCCGGTTTTTCTTCATCCTCTAACTTTCTTCTCGGTTCTTGAATGTGTAGTAGCAACCGGAGCCTCTCCCAGCTTAATGGACTATTATACTACCTAGCTAGCTAGCAGCTATAATGTTACCCAGCATGCTGTTTGGCGGTGTAAATTTGTAAATGTAAAATGATGTAAAATGATTAGTGTTAGAAATAGTAAGTAGTCACAAATAGTTGTGTGTTATGGTGTTTTATCCTGTTAAAGAAAGTTAGTTGTGGGTTATTAATTGTTGTGTTATAAAGTTACTACCATGAGTGAGTTAACAGGGGTCCCGTTCTCAATTCACTCGCAGATTAGTTTGACTGTAGCGCTCTCTGCGGCAATGCATCGGTATTACGGTATATGAAAAATTCATATCATATGGGAAATTAATACCGGTATACGGTACAAATTGGTATACCGCCCAACACTAATGACAGCGACCTGAAGATTTTAGAAAAATTTGTGATCATGATGTATGACAGATCCAGCGAAGCAGGAGGAGTAGATGAAGCCAGGTTGGACTTGTTTGCCAGAAAGCAAAGGCCATATGAAGCCATTCCTCCTACTCAAGCAGCATTGCTGCAGCATGTAAAGTATTCAGCCTACCAGGCAGGCTGCATCTGGAGTCAAGCAACTGTATGCCAGCCAGAAATACTGAGTCCTTCTGAGTGGGGATGGACCAAGAAAGGTGATCTATGGCAGATCTTCTGGACAGAGCTATCACCAATTGTAGAGAGCTGTCAGCAACTGACCAAATGCGGATGCAAAGCAGAATGCCGTGGAAGATGTAAATGCTATCACTCTGGTCTTAAGGTGCTGACACATACGGCCGATTATCGGCCGTGGGACAGTCTGGCGAGGTCAGTGACTCGAGTCTGTTCGGTGTGTGCCGTGTCAGTCTAGGGGGCTGTCGGCGTTCATTTTGGCCGACCTGACGTTCAGTCTGTGGCAGGGCAGTCGGGACTCACCCGGAAATGGGGAGCAGGATGAGCGTGACTAGAGTCTCTCAAAATCTGATGAAGATCTTTTAAACTGACCTTTGTTGATCTGAAATGAAGACAGATTCAGCAACTGTACACACACACACACACACACACAGAGACACAGAGACACACACACACACACGGCCTATTTCTCTCTTCAAATGTTTTTCGTGAACTATTTTAGTACTATATGAGATCAGATTCTGAATGGCCGCCATGACAGTCTGGCTTTGAATTTCCAGAGAAAACAAACCCATGTGACGCGTTCGTCCAATCAGCTGCCGGTTTTCATTACTTGGGCAGCAATACAGATTAGCTCCGCCTGCTGTTATAGAGATGTATTACGTCTCATCTCGTCTTTTTGGTCTGTTCTGTGGCACTTTTTGGACCAACACTGTCAACGGTCGGCCGTCTGCTATATGTGTAAGCAGCTTTACCTGTACAGCACTGTGCAGCTGTAAGTGCCAGGACTAGCAATGTTGGCTTTAATGAACATGAATATAATCACCCACATAAATACAATGAACATAAAAAAGGCAGAGATGGGAAGTAACGAAGTACAAATACTTCGTTACTGTACTTAAGTAGATTTTTCGGATATTTCTACTTTACTTTACTACTTTTTTTTGTGGCGACTTTTTACTTTTACTCCTTACATTTTAACACAAATATCGGTACTTTCTACTCCTTACATTTTAAAAATTGGCTCGTACTTTAGTTTTGTACAACAGGTCGTAATGTCGGAGAATACGCTGACCAGGGCCCGCACCCGTGGGGATGTGGTTTTAACACCCACACTTTTCCCGGGTGATCGCTGTCTGCCCCCTGTCATCTCATATACCAAATATGGTCATTTCCTTTTCATCAGCAACCAATCTTGAAAGTCAAAAGGGGATTATTTGATTCTAAAAGCGCAATCTCATTGGCTGATGCCAATTTCTGACAACGTGATTCGCTTAGAATGGTCACGTGACGCTCTGACATTTCGCCGGTAGTTCAGAATGTCAAGGAAGTGCGTCGAAAACGGTCGAAAATCACCTCAAAGAAGACGAAAACAGTTGTTATCAGCAAGAAGACACAGGGGATTACACACTAAGACAGCAGATGATGAAATGTCTTCACATAGTACGTTGATGTGTCAACTATCGTTAGAAAACAGGAGTTTTCAGACAGCGGAGGTAATCAATCAATCTCTCTTTTTTTTTTTTCTCTCTCTCTCTTCTCTCTCTCAGCAGTTTACAGAAATCCATAGCCTAGCTACATGTCATATATTAAATATGTGGGTGTCACATATATACTATTCTATTATAACTACTATAAAATACTAAACCAATCTGTAATTTTGGGATCCTAAGTGGTTGTGAGTCCCTCAGGCTGTGGCAGGCAGATCCATATTTAGCTGTCAGTAGAGCTGCTGTTCCCTCTCCTAGGAGAACTACCAGCTTCTTTTCTGGTGTTAACTTTGGGAAGTTTTATGTTTTGGGCTATTTTTCCAAGGTGTAATATCTCTTAGTGAAGATACTTTTTCCCAGTGGAGGAGGAAGAGTATCTCTGTCTGACCCAGTTGGTGGTCACTGAGCCTGTCTCTCTCTGACCTGTCTGTCTGACCCGGTTGGTGGTCACTGAGCCTGTATTTAGTATGGATGGTAACTGCACCTTTTTAGGTTTACTAGCAACGTTAAATGAAAGCTAATATGTACGAGTAGTTTCCCATGTAAGAGGTATAACGTTCCGTAATATTAGCTGCGTTATAGCATTCATAATAAACGGATAAACGGATCATAATATAATTACGTATGTGGTAATTTGCATAAATAGCACAACAGATCTAAACATTGGGTATAGCCAGGTGAAAATGTAAAAGTAAAAAGACTTAATGTAAAGGTCTGAATGGAACCCATTTAGGCTACCCATGAGAATTAATACATAGAGGCAGGAAGAAGTGCTTTAAACCAGTATTGATTATTGAGTGTATTAAACCAGTATTATTATTATTACAGAATGGGTTTGGGGCTGAGTCAGTGGGACTGTTTCTGGGGATGAGTCTGAGGGAAGAACAAGGTAAGGAGAATGCAGAAGACAAAAGGTAGGTCGAATAAAAAATGTAACCCCCAGAAACAGTCCCACGGACCCAGCCCCAAACCCCATCTCAGCAATAATAGGCTAATTAATAAATGCTGGTTTAAAGCACTTCTTCCTGCCTCTATGTATTAATGCGCATAGGTAGCCTAAATGGGTTCCATTCAGACCTTAATATTAAGTCTTTTTCTGTTATATGTCAACAATATATGTAGTTGGAAACCAGCATCAGCTTTAAATACGGTCCTAATCTAGTCCTCACTAACACGTTTCAAATAATTTCACTGGAGTTACCGTATTATTTTTCGTGTCATCAATAGGCTACCGAATCTAACTAATTATTGATACTACGTTGTATGCATGTAACGCACCACTACAAGACGACTCGACAGATTCGGGCCGCATTCTGCATTTACTCGCAAATAATTGCAGCTTGATGGCGGTAACGTTAGCACTAGTAGTATGGACGGCGACATGATTGAAAATGAAGAAAACAGAGATCCCAGAGATTAGGCAGACAAGCAGCAAGACATTCCCAATCATCCCTGGCCTTATCTGAGAGAGATGTTTGAGATAGGCTAGGAGGCGTCAAGTATGACTCCTGACCAATGTGCTGCGTAACTCTAAAAGTATGGGGAACTTCTTAATTAATCTATGTTTAGTAATTCATATTGTATCCTTTATTTTCTTTTTATATTTGAGCACACACACACACATGTAGATTCCTTTACATGTTAAGGGGACGAATAAAAAAAGAGAAACTTGATCTGTGAATTCTCACAGAATCACAATTGAATTCATATCTTGCTACTCAGTCAGAATCTTATTAAGCTGGAGTCCCAGTCTCTGTCACAATAATCATATATGTGATGTTTGGCAGACATCCATTTAAAATGTAGACAATGGCATATAAAGAGCCTGGTTTTTATGTCCACTGAAGTTTCTCATCTTGCACTCTAGTAACGTGTGTGGTCCAGGTAGCTTTGCATAAAAAGTGGTTGTCATTCGCAAGGCTACTTTTACTTTTATACTTTAAGTACATTTCAAAGCCTGTACTTTGTTACTTTTACTTAAGTAAAGAAATTAAATCAGTACTTCTACTTTTACCAGAGTATTTTTTAACACAAGTATCTGTACTTCTACTTAAGTACGGGAAGTGAGTACTTTTGCCATCTCTGAAAAAAGGAAATAACTTAAAACCTCCTGTTACTTGGGCATACTTCATAATAATTTCTTGGAATGATGTCATGTTTCATGCATGTTTTTTCACATTATTTACTATAAATACCACAAAAAGACTCAAAACACAAAATAGATATGTATGTGACATCTTTATAGTCAAGAACATAGGATTCAAAAAGTAAAAACCTTGAAATATGTCCCATGAGTAAAATTATGTGGCGCCCCCTTTTATAAATGGTGACCCATTTATGGTAGAGTCTTATGTGAGGTATCAATGAACTCAGCAGAGACTTCCTTTTTTATTGGTAAAGGTTTGACCCGACCCCTATACTTTTGCCACGCCCCCTTTCACAGCTAATGAACTGTATGACGTAGAGTCTTGTGTGAGGTATCGTTGAATTCAGCAGGGAGTTCCCTTTTCATTGTTGACGATTTGTGGTGTCTGAGTGGCGCGCAAATGCACGGTCGCAAGGAGTGGCGTCCGCTGGTATCCCCGACGGCCCGTCCATCGCTGCTCGCAGCTTTAATTAGTTTAGACTTTGTAATTCCTGCAAGCTTGAAGCATATGAACATGGACATTTTTCATGCATGAAATAGCAGATTTCATGGTAAAAAAAGAATAATAATATCTGCAAATACAAGAGGAGAGCTGCCCAGCCCCTAATAAATGACAAAAACAACCAGTCAGCCTATAACACCTAAAAAAATAGTGTTATGTTATTTTTGTGTCAGTTCAGGAAAAACTGGGAGGACTAGTGTTTAATTAGGGCCCGAGCGCCGACAGCGGCGAAAGCCCTATGAAACTGAAGGAATTATTATTTTCTGCAAATGAATCGCCTTTTTGAACATATTCAAAAACTCACCAAAATTGGCGGTCGCATCAAGTCTGGTGAAAATGTACGCATTTTAATGGTTTCGGGAATAGGCGCACAAAAATGGCTCGCTAGCGCCCCCTACAATGTTAAGAAAATTGAGCCCCTGCAGTGCGTTTAACGTAGACTCATGAAACTTGGTATACACATGTCACATCTCAAGATGTACAAAAAACGTCATTGGAGCCATACCCTAAACCCAACAGGAAGTCCGCCATTTTGATTTCAAAGTTCGAAATTAGTGTGATTTTGGCCATTTCCACATGTCGTACTTTAACGAAGTCCTCCTAGAGATTTCATCCAATCAACTTCAAATTCGGTCTGTGCCATCTCAAGACGTTAAAGATGAAAAGTTGTTAAAAGAAAAACTTTTCGGGGCGGCCATTTTGTGAGTTTCACCGCCGAAACAGGAAGTGGGTGTAACTCGAGTGTACATTGTCCATCTGGCTCGAAACTTTTCAGGATTCATAAGACTCCAACCCTGAGGACAAATAAAGGCCGATATTTACTTAAAGTCATAGCGCCCCCTAGTGGCAACAGGAAGTAGGCCTAAAAGTCAAGGTGCTATACTTTAACGAACTCCTCCTAGAGATTTCGTCCAATGGACTTCAAATTAGTTCTGTATCATCTCAACACCTTAAAGATAAAAATGTATTAAAAGAAAAAGTTTTCGTCAGACGGTGTGGGCGTGGCGGCCATTTTGAGTGTTTAGCGATGAACAAAGAAGTTGTTGTAACTTGAGTGTACGTTGTCGTATGTGCCTGAAATTTCTCACGATTGACTGAATTAATTGATGATTGAGGAACATCTACAGGCCAAAATTGACTTTTGGTCATAGCGGGCAACAGGAAATGCGCCTTATATGTCAAACATCATCCGATTTACATGAAACTTATAATGTGTGGTCTACATGTGATACTGAGCCTGGCCCCAATAATATAACCACGCCCACTTACTCAGGCCACGCCCCCTTTCATAACATTTGAACCGTTTAAGGTAGAGTCTTGTGTGAGGTGTCATTGAACTCAGCACAGAGTTCCTTTTTAATTGGTGATGGTTTGACCCGCCCCTCTGTGCTTAGCCACGCCCCCTTTTATAAATGGTGACCCATTTATGGTAGAGTCTTATGTGAGGTATCAATGAACTCAGCAGAGACTTCCTTTTTTATTGGTAAAGGTTTGACCCGACCCCTATACTTTTGCCACGCCCCCTTTCACAGCTAATGAACTGTATGACGTAGAGTCTTGTGTGAGGTATCGTTGAATTCAGCAGGGAGTTCCCTTTTGATTGTTGACGATTTGTGGTGTCTGAGTGGCGCGCAAATGCACGGTCGCAAGGAGTGGCGTCCGCTGGTATCCCCGACGCGCGCAGAGGCGCGAGGGCCCGTCCATCGCTGCTCGCAGCTTTAATTAGTTTAGACTTTGTAATTCCTGCAAGCTTGAAGCATATGAACATGGACATTTTTCATGCATGAAATAGCAGATTTCATGGTAAAAAAAAGAATAATAATATCCGCAAATACAAGAGGAGAGCTGCCCAGCCCCTAATAAATGAAAAAAACAACCAGTCAGCCTATAACACCTAAAAAAATAGTGTTATGTCTTATGATTATGTACATTAACACTACATATCATGTACAACAACCGTGTAATCAGTCAGCTGATCTCTCCTCAGGTCCAGTAAGGAGGGTTCGGTCCACTTCCAGAGGCCCCTTCATCAGCACAGTCCCACCTCCTCTGTCACATCTATGGGATCCTTGTCCCGCACCCAGTCCTCAACCCTAAGCAGCATGCTCAGCGTCTCCCATCCGTCCTTCCCTCACCAGCACCCACAGAGTCAGGGTGAGCCCTTTCCTAGCATGGGTCCCCGCAGTACGCAGGGTCCCTACCAGCCAGGGGCGCCCTTCACCCTGGGGCCTATTCACCCACCACCAAGAGGTCACATTTTCCCTCATGACCCCTATGGCTCCACTTCAAGGATGCACCATCAGCAGCACCATCAGTATCAACAACAACAGCAGCAGCAGCAGCAGCAGCAGTTCCAAGAACCTCCCCAGCCCCAACCGCCAGTACAGGCTGGACATTTTCCCCATCCGCACTCCTACTCCCAACTGCAGGGGGAGCCTTTTGCTATGATGGTGCGCGCGAACCAGATGGTGGATGTGCTAACGGAGGAGAACAGGATGCTAAGGCAGGAGATGGAGGCTTGCCGTGAGAAAGTCACCAAGTTGCACAAGGTAACATGTACTGGTGAAAAGCTATAAGGATAGGTAAAATGTGTTTGTCTATCTTAAAACAATACTGACGTACACATATGTACACTGTATTTAATAAAATAAAATGTTATTTATAGTGTCAAATGATAACAGAAGTCATCTCAGGACACTTTGGAGGTCTAGACCACGCTAAAATTTACAGAGACACAGCAGTTCCCCCCCCAAGAGCAGAGTGGTGAGGAAAAACCTTTAAAAGTCCCATGGCATGACAATTTCACTTTATGAGGTTTTTTAACATTTAACATATGCGTTCCCCCAGCCTGCCTATGGTCCCCCAGTGGCTAGAAATGGCGATAGGTGTAAACCGAGCCCTGGGTACCCTGGGTATTGTGAAAATGAAAGCTCAGATGGGCCGATCTGTAATCTTACCTCCCCTTTCTCTGCTTTGCCTGCCCAGAGAATTTGGCCTCGTTTCAAATGTGGCCTTGACCAACTGCTACTTTGCTCATTTGAGCAAAGTGGAAGTTGGTCAAGGCCACACCCCCACTCTCCACCTTAGTGCCATATATTTAGAGAGTGTGGCCAACTAGCGAATTGATTGTTCTGAGCATACCGTTCTGCGATTGGTTCCGAGGTAGTCATGTGTTCACTCCATGTTGGATACCAACATTCATTTGATTCCCATTGACATAGTGCAGGGAATAGTGGAAAAATTTTATAAATTATTTAAAAAGTGACTTTTGGAATTAATGAATAAAAAAATATATTATATAATATAATATTCACCAGAGTTTTGGGAAACCTTTCTGCAGCTCGTGCGCAGGGAGGGGAGAACGCTCTTATGCGTGTACGTGCCTGAGCAGTGATTGACAGGCAGATAGACACCCCCTGTGGCCCTGACTGGAGAAAATCAACTGGGAGCGTAGGAATTTTGCCAATGGCACTACAGGCTGTGGGAGGTGCCAGAGGAGCTGGGTTTTTTTTATTTTACATAATTCATGTAGTTCTACTGGAACATAGGGTCAGTTTCAGCAAACATGACAGAAAGTTAGTTTTATAAGACTTACCTACTGCATCTTTAATGTGTACGTTGCTGAAAAAAGTTATAACACTGCTGTAGAAATGAATGAAGTTTGAAGTTAGCCTTATGCTAGTGTTAGCTTTTTCGCTAGCACTCCATGGGGAGCATGTCTATGTTCCCCAGGTCCTATGTTCCCCTCTTTGTATGCGACTGTGGAACATATAACATGTTCCCCGGTCTGTTACTTTTTCCACCATTACTGCCAAATTCCATGGCAAATAGGCCTATGTAGGCCTATGTAACCCTAACCCCTTAACCCTAACCATTCCATGGCAAATAGGCCTATGTAGGCCTATGTAACCCTAACCCTAGGACCCAGATTGATAGATTGGGGAACATAGGACCCTTTTTCAGAAAAAGGGTCCTATGCTCCCCGGTATGTATTGCTACAGGGGAACATGGGACCCTTTTTGGGAAAAAACTGGGAATATAGGACCTTTTTTCTAAAGAACTAAAGGGAACATAGGGATGACCCCACTCCATGTACCTAAATGCTTGTGATCTTGCCATAGTCATATGGCTTTTGGTCTCGACCGAGTCCAGGTGTCTTTATTATCTTCATAATAATATTGGAAGGAAAGTGAAACACAGCTTGTTCGGCTTTTCACAAGTTTAGACAGCTACGCCGCTGTTTGCTAACGTTAGCACAACAGCGTTAGCCTAGACTGCTAGGTAGCTAAATATTACAACTCCCTTCAGAGTTTCCTATATCTGCGTCCACGTTGTCAACATAAGACCTGTGACGTTAGTGCTCTTTTTGTACCATCATTTTATTGAATGAAATATTAAGCTTCGCTCCTCTGAGATGGGTGGGTTTTTGTTACGTTACACACAAAGCTAGCTATAGTTAGCCTGTATGCTAGCGGACATTAGAAAGGTAAACACTGCTCAGAGACTTATTAGGCGACGTGGTCTCTCACTACGTGGGCATTTTTTAGAGGCCCATTTACGATATTGAAGGTAAATATACACTGGAAAATTTCCGTAAGGGCCTTTTACATATTGACAAACGTTGATAATAATATGCCTGTTTAAGGTGAAAATAAGCGATTTATTTCAAGATAGCATATTCGCCCCATAGGGTTACAATGTAGAGTCATGTGACGTTGGTATTCAATATGGCGCCCATGATTTGAGTTGGCCACACTCTCTAAATATAGGGCACTACTCCACCTTGCCCCCCCCTCTCTCCTCCTCAATAGCTACAGACACAGAAATGGCACATACTAAGGAAAGCTCATTGTGGGACTGGCTCTAGTGGCTGTAATTCTGCACCAAGGCTGAATTTTGGGAAAGAGACTTCAGATACATTATTAGGGGACCACTAAGGTCTATATAAAAGAGACTTCAGATACAGTATTAGGGGACCACTAAGGTCTATATAAAAGAGACTTCAGATACAGTATTAGGGGACCACTAAGGTCTATATAAAAGAGACTTCAGATACAGTATTAGGGGACCACTAAGGTCTATATAAAAGAGACTTCAGATACAGTATTAGGGGACCACTAAGGTCTATATAAAAGAGACTTCAGATACAGTATTAGGGGACCACTAAGGTCTATATAAAGCATCCAAAGAGCACCATGTCATGGGACCTTTAAACAGGCAGAAACCTCGAACAGAACCTGATTCTTGGTGGGCAGCCATCTGCCACGACCTGGGGAAAGGGAGAGAGAGAGAGAGAGAGAGAGAGAGAGAGAGAGAGAGAGAGAAATATGACTCATAATTATAGCAGTGGGTATAATGGAATGGTATGATGAACAGTGGAAATTATATTAACCGTAAAGATTATAATTAATTATGACTAGTTATAATAGCAGTAGCAGTGCATGGTGCCCAAACTATAAGCTTTATCAAAGAGGAGAGTTTTAAGCTTATTATTAAATGTGAACACGGTGTCTGCCTCCTGAACTGAAGCTGCAGCATTCTGGATCCACTGTAGAGTCTTTAGGGACCTATTTGAGAATTCTGATGATAAGGAATTATAATAGTCCAGCCTCGAAGTTACAAATGCATGGACGATAGGATGTGCCTAATTTTTGCAATGTTATGCAAGTGAAAAAAGGCAGTTCTTGAAGTTTGTTTTAAGTAGGTGTTCAATGATATTTTCTTAATTGCTGCTCCTGTTTGTCCACGGTTTAGATATGTTAAAGATAAGTTAAAGGTGAAACTCAGGCTGTAAAAACAGTGTATGGGTGAGGCCAGGTTTGACCCATTACAGTAGTTGGATGTGAAATATTCAGCTGAGAAATAAATACATTTGCATAACAGTTTGATGCATCTCCTTTACTCATTCTGTCTTCATTCCTTCTGTTTCTGTGGGCAGTTGGAAACAGAGATCCAGCTGGTGTCAGAGGCATATGAAAACCTTGCCAAGTCCTCCTCTAAGAGGGAGGCCCTGGAGAAAACCATGAGGAACAAGCTGGAGCTGGAGGTGCGCCGGCTGCACGACTTCAACAGGGATCTCCGAGGTGAGAAAGCAGGGAGGTGCAATAACCATGCAATAATAATGCAATTCTTCTGCAACCGATTGCAAATTCAACATATCAGATTTCTGAACTACCACAGTGAACTGGTTGGGTCCATGCCCCTTTCCAGGGCTTTGCTGCCATCTATTGGCCAGATGTTGCCATGTCTTTTTGGGCACACTATGGGCTGAACATGGCTGCTAAGATAACCGTGGCTGCCGCAGATCCTTAACATGTTACTTGCTGTGTATAGAACGAACAACTATAACGAAAGAAAGAAAAGCACAACTATGTAAGAAAGTACAGTTACTTCCGACTTAGTGACCCATGTACAGAAGGTCCACCTCTGCTAGCCACCCAAGATTTCCATGTGCAGATGACAGTCATAACACTAATAGTTATTGTGGTGATGTGACAGAAAAGGAGTATCCAGATCATCTAAATATCTCGGCCCAAAACTTTCTGATGTTAAGACAGTAGCGCAAGTTTCCTAGGTTGTTAAAAAGAATTCCTTGCGTTAATTCCCTACCAAGTGTCTCTCTTTGACTACCCACTCATTAAGATTCAAGAGATTCAAGATTCAATACTTTGCCATCCAACTCAGTGCAAGTTGCTAGGAAATTGCTTCAGTGTGCTCATGACAGGACATCAACACAATACAACAAAAAACATAGAGCTAATATATACACATGTGGTATCCCACATGGGATCACACTTAACACAGGCAGATAAAAAAAAAGGCAGATAAAAGAGGGGACACCAATCACTACATACCTGGATGACAGTCCAGGAGGCTAAAATAACAGATGTCAAGTTTAAACAGTCCCTCCAGAAAAACGCGATTATGCGATCGCATAATTCAATGCATAATCAGCCAAAGTCCGCATATTTATGCGGGGGCCGCATTTTTTCAAATACGCCGCACTTTCGCCGCATAATTTGTCGATTTCCGCGCAAAATATGTGGGGCTTGCATGATTTCATAATCCCCGCATTTTTGTTGCAAAAAAGTCACACAATATATCTTAGCAGAAATTTGAAAAATGTTGCGTTTATTATACACAACAGCAGCCATTTTCCCCTGTTGCCATGGGAACGTTACGAAGTGACGTAATTATGCGACGTGAACATCATGGAAAAGCAGGGTGTTTTTTTCTCTTTTTCATCAAACCATAGGTTTTGCAAGTTCCCGCAATTTTTGCAAGGTCCCGTAATTTTTGAAAAGTTCCTGCAATTTCATCACATAAAATTGCATAAATATCCCGCATATTCCATCACATTTTTTAAGAAAACATGCAGCATAATCAAAGATTTTTGCCCGCAACAGTCACAAAAAAACTCATTTTTCTGGAAGGACTGTTTAAAGTGACACATTGCATAGAGATGCATTGCGCAAATTAGGGCTGAACGATTTTTGAAAATAATCTAATTGCGATTTATTTCAAAAATATTGCGATTGCGATTCGATATGCGATTATTTTTTAAGCTCTTTGTCTTCTGTATTAGTCAACAAAAACTAGCAATAAATCATTGTATAGTATGAACTTCACAAGATTAGATAGATTAAACAAGCTGTTCTTTCCTGGAGGCCAGGCCTGTATGTGATGGTGAAATTAGGTGATGCGTGAATTTATATGAATGACCTCTTTTATTTAACTACTTCAATCCCAGTAGTATATTGAGCACTGACCAAGCCTGGTGGAAACATTCATATGAAAGTCAGAAATAAATCACACTAAAGTGCAGATTGCAGAAATATAAAAACAAATGTGGCTTTACAACACTTAGTAGTATTTAGATTATTTAATTATTATTTACATAGACATATGTAAACATGTGGATTGCATTTTTTAAACACTGTCTTTGAACTTTACTAGACAGTTAAATAAGTAAAATATATACATCGGTGTATTTTCTTTAACAGCCGCACAGAGAGGAGCTGCCTCCAGCCCCTCCCTCCCTCATGAAGTTGGCGTGCGCGGTGACGACAGCGTCAACGACGCTGCACTAGCTCAGAGAGGCTATCGTTACGTTAGTAGTAGCATGCAGGTGTTGCCGTGGGATTAGCTAACTGGACTAATAAAACCGTTGAAACACCGCGGCTACGCTGCTGTGACAGCTCCCGAACGTCATTTATCAGAGTCTGGTTGTTACCCCTCTCCGGCAGTCCTCCCGCTCCATATCTTTATAATGGAGCTAACCGGAGCTAACCGCTAATCAGAGCTAATCGTTGCTAACCGAGCCTTCAGTTCTGCGTGCCTGTATTCATTAACTGCATGTATGGACTGGAGCCCGAATAAAACCCTTACAAGTTTTAAACTACAACTCAGAGTTGTTTGAATGACAGAAATCTGCTCAAGGTACGGCGTACCGTTAGCGTGCTAAGTTGATGCTTTCTCTGCGGACTACGGAGTGCGGACTGATTTGCTCTCGTGAGTCACGTGACCAAATCGCAGCCTTTGCGATTAGGAAATCGCGTTTTAACATATCGCGATATTATCGCAAATGCAATTAATCGTTCAGCCCTAGCGCAAATCCACAACTTTGATATAAATAGCTAAAATACCTCTAGTATGGGTGGCAATTTATACAGGCACCTTCATGAGGTGCTGGTACAGAGATGGAGAGCTGTTTAGAGATTTAATGGCTCTGCAGTATGTGCTGTTGAGAAAGCGGGAGGTTCTTGTCTTAATATCTCTCAACCTTCTCCCTGATGGGAGGATGTTGAAAAGGGAGTTTGCAGGGTGAGTCTCATCTTGTAGGATCTTTAGGCATATCTACCATAAGTGTCAGTGGTTTCACTGAAACTTATGTAATAGAAGGTCTTAAACCATCTGCTCAGCCTTAAATACAGGTACATTAGAAGAAAAAATACAACAAAATAATAAAAAAAAAATTGTTTTTCTTTTCCACCCATCAAGGTGATATTTTAAGTGAAATATCACCTTTTAACCTAAAATTTTTAATCTGACTGATTTACATTAGCCTACAAATAATGTGTGCCAGCATAATATACCTTAATTTCAGAAACTGTAGTCCAACAAATTTCCACCGGCCTGCAAGAGACAAACTAAGGGGTTAATACAACAGAATCAGATCTCCAACTGTATAAACAAGGAGTAGTAGTAACAATACTGTTTATGCCTTAAGTGGCTCCCAGCTGCTCCATAACAGTGTAGTATACTGCTTGTCCATATTATGCTTATGTTCCAGCAGCATTGTCCGTATACAGTTTAATAAAAAAATTAAAAAAGTAGATCCGTAAGGCTGTGTCTTTATAATGGTTATGTGGCCCAACTTTAATGCCTACAATGAACTTACTCTGCGCCTCGAGTTAGACGGATAAAGTCTGCTTGTAATCTGTTCCTAAACTACTGTATATTACTCGTTGAATGTGGGTTTGTCATCCACGAGGTTGAGAGCTCTGTTAATGAGGAGCCATCAGGTAGGGGGTGGAAAAGGAAGTCTCAAGGTCTTTTTCGTGCCCAAATGACCACCAAGAGATGACTCATGAGCCAGTTGCTTCACCTCCTGACTATAACTCCTGGGCAGTACCACACAACTGGAGAGTCTTAATGGACTTGTTTGAACATCCTAATAGTAAGGAATTACAATAGTCCAGCCTCAAAGTAACGAATGCATGGACTAGGTTTTCTACATTGTTTTGAGACAAGATGGGCCTAATATTATGCAGATGGAAAATGGCGGTTCTTAAGATTTTTTTTATGTGGCCGTTAGATATATCCTGATCAAAACGTTGCTATTTTTAAAGCATAGCCCAGGGAAGGATCTGTTTTTCTGGGTTAACCTTAGTTGGGCTAATCACAATCCCAATTTTCTCTGTGGGTTTCCCCTCCCTCGTTGATACAATCAGCAGTCGGCCTCTCCTGCCACTCTGCACCTCTCTCCGGAATATCCTCCGCCTTAGCGATCACTGTAGAGCTGCAAAGATTAATTGATTAGTTTTCAACTCTTAAATGAATTGCCAACTATTTTAATAATCAATTAGTCGGTTTGATTCATTTTTTAAGACATAAGTAAAAAGTCTTTGATTCCAACTTCTTGAATGCAAATATTTTCTAGTTTGTTCTCTCTCTGTGACAGTAAACTGAATATCTTTGAGTTGTGGAAAAAAACAAGACATTTGACATCGTCATCTTGGGCTTTTGGGAAACACTGATCCACATTTTTCACCATTTCTTAGCCGTCAGCTAACTCTGCTGTACACCGCAGGCTGTCCACCTCACATTCGTTGAGATAGATCTCAATCACCTTGGGGAAATTGACTTTAAACTGTTCAAGTAACGTAGGTTTTTCAGTCCCTGATTGTCAAAAGCGCTACAAGAACTAATCCAAAGATCAAGCTCCCCTTCTTGTTTTCGCCACAGATCCAAATACAATTCACTTTGCTGCTGTCTCAAATCACGGAACTGTTGCCAATAGGCTTTGGGGATGCTCCTGTAAGCTTCCAGCACAGCTTACCTCAAAGTAGCCCACAAGAGTGTCCAAAGCTGCCACTGCTCTCTGAGTAGTAAGCCCACTTATCCTAAGGCTAATCACTTTCCATAGCCACCTTCTCAAACATTTTAAAAAACACATCCACAAGATGTCATGAAACCGCCTGCATGGTTAATATCAAACTTCTGCTCAACCCAGCATCCCGCTGCAGCTTTCTCAACTTCTAACCTGGCCAACTTCTCCTGGCTCTATCTTTATCATTCTGTAGTCGTTGAATCTCTTATGCTCTCTCTTGTCGTTGTAACTCAGTCTGCTTTTGGCTAACCTGTTCTGCCCATATTTCCTCAAACTGTAGAGGCAAGGCAAGGCAAGGCAGCTTTATTTTTATAGCACATTTCAGCAACAGGGCAATTCAAAGTGCTTTACATAAAACATTAAAGAGCAGTTAAAAACTATTTAAAACAATTTAAAAACATTAATAAACAAATTAAAAACATTAAAAGACAAGAATAAAATTGATAGTGCAGTATAAGAATAAAAGTTACAGTGCAGTATAAGAAATTAAAGTTAATAGATTATTTAAAGAAAAGCAACATCAAAAAGATAGGTCTTTAGCTTAGATTTAAAAGAACTGAGAGTTGCAGCGGACCTACAGTTTTCTGGGAGTTTGTTCCAAATATGTGGAGCATAAAAACTGAACGCTGCTTCCCACTGTTTAGTTCTGACTCTGGGGACAACAAGTAGACCTGTCCCAGACGACCTGAGAGGTCTGGGTGGTTCATAATGTAGTAGCAGATCAGAAATGTATTTTGGCCCTTAACCGTTTAGTGATTTATAAACCAGTAAAAGTATTTTGAAATCAATTCTTTGAGGCACTGGAAGCCAGTGTAGAGACTTCAGTACTGGAGTGATGTGATCCACTTTCTTGGTTTTTGTGAGGACTCGAGCAGCAGCGTTCTGAATCAGCTGCAGCTGTCTGATTGATTTTTTGGGGAGACCTGTAAAGACACCGTTACAGTAGTCAAGTCTACTGAAGATAAAAGCATGGACAAGTTTTTCCAGATCCTGCTGAGACATAAGTCCTTTAACCCTTGATATATTTTTAAGGTGATAATAGGCTGATTTTTTAATTATGTTAATGTGGCTTTTAAAATTCAGGTCTGAGTCCATGACTACACCAAGATTTCTGGCTTTGTCTGTTGTTTTTAACATTGTCGTTTGAAGCTGAGCTGACTTTCAATCGTTCCTCTTTTGCTCCAAAACAACCACCTCCGTTTTTTCTTCATTTAATTTAAGAAAGTTCTGGCACATCCAATCATTAATCTGTTCAATGCACATATTTAATTGTTGTATTGGGCTATAGTTCCCTGGTGATAAGGTTATGTAAATTTGGGTGTCATCCGCATAACTATGGTAACTTATTTTGTTGTTTTCCATAATCTGAGCCAGTGGAAGCATGTAGATGTTGAACGGAAGAGGTCCCAGAACTGAGCCTTGGGGAACTCCGCACGTCATATTTGTATGCTCAGATGTATAATTACCTATAGACACAAAGTAGTCCCTATTCTTTAAATAGGATTCAAACCACTTTAGTACTGAGCCAGAAAGACCAACCCAGTTTTCCAATCGGTCAAGCAATATGTCATGGTCTACCGTATCAAATGCAGCACTGAGATCAAGTAATACTAAGACTGAAATTTTGCCACTATCTGTGTTTAAGTGGATGTCATTAAAGACTTTAACAAGAGCCGTCTCAGTGCCGTGGTGTGGTCGAAAACCTGACTGGAAGGCATCAAAACTGTTGTTTAGCGATAAGAAAAGGTTGAGTTGTTGAAAAAACACTTTTTCTATGATTTTACTTAAAAATGGAAGGTTTGATATTGGCCTATAGTTGCTCATTAGTGTCGTGTCTAGATTGTTCTTTTTAGGAGTGGCTTGATGACTGCAGTTTTCAGGGCCTGTGGGAAGATACCTGAGAGCAGAGATGTGTTTACAATCTGTAGAAGATCAGAAGCCAAAACAATTTCAAAACATTTTGAAAAAAACCCCCGGGTGGTAGAATATCAAGGCAACAGGAGGAGGTTTTCAGATGTTGTATAATGTCCTCCAGGTTTTTAAGGTTGATCGTATGAAATTGTGTCATGTTGGAATTTGTTTTGCGTGCACACTGTGACAACACATATCCTGTACTTGATATGGAAGCACTGACTGTTTGTCTAATTTTCTGAATTTTGTCTGTGAAGAAGGAGGCAAAGTCATTGCAAGCCTTGGTAGACAACAGTTCAGATGCTACTGGTACTGGAGGGTTTGTTAATCTATCAACAGTAGCAAACAAAGCACGTGAATTATTATTGTTTCTGGCAATAATGTCAGAGAAGAAGGACCACCTTGCATTTCTTAGTTCCAGATTATAAATGCGAAGTCTCTCTTTATAAGTGTTATAATGGACCTGGAGATTAGATTTTCGCCAACTGCGTTCAGCTTTTCGACACTGTCTTTTTTCTGTTCTCACAACTATAAAATTTCTCCATGGAGATCTTTTCTTACCAGAGACAGCTTTGATCTTAGTGGGAGCAATGGCATCAATAATAATAATCGTAATTTTACAGTTGAAATTATCTACAAGCTCAGTGACTGAGGCCCCAGTAAGGGCGGGTGTAGAGGAGAAAAGCTGAATGAATTTTTCACTGGTGTTTTCAGTGATATACCGTTTTCTGATTAACTTTGTTTGAACACTTTTTGGCACAGAGATAGTGCCGTTAAAGAAAACACAGGAATGATCAGAGAGAGCAACATCAGTCACCACAACCTTGGAAATGTTCAGACCCTTGGAGATAATCAAGTCCAGAGTAGAGCCTCAATCATGTCATTTTTCAGCGGAATTTCCTCTTCCTCGGCCAGAGCAATGAGCTAAGCGTTCTCTAGTCAACTCACTGACTGACATTGAAACATCACTTTCCTTATTGGCCATCGCTCCTAATGCTATATTACTGACCAACAAACAGAAAACCTGCTTACATCACTGCTATTTTTATGGCAATCAGCGTCACAAATATCTGCAAATTACCACTGGCCTGCGTCAGCAGCAACAAAATTAAAGCTTTAATGTTATCTACCTATCAGTCAGAGAAAAAAAAAACCATGTTAGCTCCAACACCTCATGTTATCCCTTTAACCACGACCAAGGATCACACTACCAAATCACTACTAAATGATCTGCTGACATTAAGCATTATTTTATTTATTTTACAACTCTGTCTGTAATGGTACTAAGATCAAGCAGCTGATCCACTTGTAAGATGTGCGCCCCTCTAACTAAAAAGCCTGACTGCGCAAACTTTTTAATGACCTGAAATATCAAGAGTTTTTTTAAACTATGCTTGATGAAGCAAACAGTAAACTCGTGGTCCGTGATTATAGTGGGGAGCTAAAGACCAGGCTAACAGGCTAATTGCTACCCGACCAGCAGGCTAATTGCTAATGACTACAAACTTATCTTCAAACACCGTCACTGGTTGTGTTTGTATCCCAAACGAGCCACACATTAATGTACAACCACACTAAAACGTAATTTTATCAGCCCGCCAGGCTGAAAGTAAGAATGAAAGGCTTACCTTTGTCCACCACTCCGGCATAGCTTGCTCCGTCTTCGTCAAGCTCAGTCTTTGGTGCAGTGTCAACACTCTATTGATAGTTCATTTGTAGATTTCAGACGGGGACATTAACATTAACACAACTTGATGGGGTTAAAGACGATTTGTTTTGGCATTCTGAAAACACCATAGACAGTATATAATGGCTTCCTTCCTGACTGTCTCCCTGTCTGTCCTTAACTTCCGCTTTTGTAAACACTGATGCAGGTAAGCCACACCCACCTCAGCCTGGCGGTAGGCCAAAACAGCCTACCAAACAATAGGAAAAAGACTGCCATGACAAGAGGTCGACCTTTTTGTGGAGTAAGATCCTCTTTATTTAACATGAAACTGAAAATTCGCTATAGCCAAATCCACCAGACTCCATTTAAATAAACAGTAATTATATCATTGTAAAAGACCTTTCATTCAAAGTCAACAAAAACAAAACAAAACTTAGAAGCTGTCTTGGTTCATCTTTCCAATGTTCTAACAATCATCACTCTAGTTTGGTTGAAATAAACCCTTAATTCACCCATTTACATCTGAAAATGTGCTGGCTCTATACACGCTGAAAGTACTGGTTATTTTTATTTGAAGCATTTAGGCCTTTATTATATAGGACAGCTGAAGATGTGAAAGGGGAGAGGGGGGGAATGAAATGCAGCAAAGGGCCGCAAAGGGAACCTGCGACAAGGACTGAGCCTTTGTACATGGTGTGCACACTCTACCAGGTGAGCTATCCAGGCAACCCAAAAGTGCTGTTTATTTACATGAAGGTTGGTGAGTTTGGCGATGCCAATTTCATGGCTGTTTCATGTAAACAAAAAGGTTTTACTCTTTAACAAAAATTGCATTGCAGCCCGGTTCGCAGCTGCCTCTTACAGCACTCTTGCTCAATATGCGACCAATTTCAAAGATTTCTGTTCATTCTAGTCACTTAAGACACCATGGAGTTAAAGGAGAACTCCGGGCAATTTTTACGTTAATCTTGATCGCTATATGTATATGAGTACTGTCGATAGCAAAAAAAAGCCGAATCGGTGCTAGCAACACGGAGCTGCTGCAGCTAATGCTGAGAGCTCCCACTCAGCTAAAACGGCAGTTATGGGGGCATAAGATAAAGAGTGTCTTTTTGCCTCTTAACAGACACAAAATGCAATTAAAATGTCTGTGCAACATGAACAGGGCCCTTATATGACAACAAGATGCGTTTAGCAACTTAGCCATTGCTTAAATTCACCTACCCTCTTAGCTGCTAGCTGCCGTCTGGGATGAGTGAGTGTGTTCAGCCAGGCTCCGGTAATTATCATCACGCAGCAGTTCCATGTGTATTTTTAGCATATATATCCATTTTGTGTGCTGTCGTTGGTGAATATGAGTCTCTGCAGTGGCTATTTATGAGGGGGGAATAAACTTCAAAATTTCGCCGTGAAAGCATGAACTGTCCTCTGGAGGACCTCCACCAGACCAGCGGGCGCCTGTTGATTGTTTTCGGCAGCGGAAGGCAAGGGAGGCGGGGAGGAAGTAGAAGGATGCCCGGTCGGGGCTGCTAGCCTGGCTAAGGAAACTACCACACAATTCGCCACTGCAGAGACTCATATTCACCAACGACAGCACACAAAATGGATATATATGCTACAAATACACATGGAACTGCTGCGTAATGTATTACCGAGCCCGGCTGAAACACACCACTCATCCCAGACGGCAGCTAGCAGCTAAGAGGGTAGGTGAATTTAAACAATGGCTAAGTTGCTAAACGCATCTGTTGTCATATAAGGGCCCGTGTTCGGTGTTGCACATACATTTTAATTCTTTGTGTCTGTTAAGAGGTACAAAGACACTCTTTATCTTATGCCCCCATAACTGCCGTTTTAGCTGAGTGGGAGCTCTCGGCATTAGCTGCAGCAGCTCCGTGTTGCTAGCACCGATTCGGTTCGTTTTTTTTTGCTATCGACAGTACTCGTATACATATAGCGATCAAGATTAACGTAAAAATTGCCCGGAGTTCTCCTTTAAGATTGAAAGATTGAAAGTTTGAATTATAGTAGCTGCAACTGCACAGCAAACAAATCAGTGTGAAATGAACACTTAGAAGAAGCAAAGGCTGCACCCTCAGGTTATTATCAGGTTAAAAGGTGATGTAGGCAGGTGTGAATACATGGCACAAATTTAAACAGGACAATACTGTCATAATGTCAATGGCAAAATGTCCTCCAATATACAAATCATTTATGTTTTTAATGCCTTTCTGTTTCCAAGCAGAGAAAGCAATATCATTTAGGCCAGGTATGAAAGCGTGATTTTCACAAATTGGAGTATCAGTATGTACACTTGGCGACTTGTTATGGAGTTTTATCTGCTCCCATGTGCGCATAGTGCCATTGATTACAAAGCTGTTACTATAATGTGACTTCCTAACTTTGGTGGGGCTGTAGAGCAAAGCCAGCAAGGAGGTCTTGTTACAAAGCAAGTATTCTATGCATAGCCAAGCAGGGCAGGAATAAGAAGAGAAGGGGGGGCCTTTCCTCCACCAAGTAAGTATAGACAGATGAGCCGCCCAGTAATACATTTTAAAATTCGGCAAAGCCTCCAGCATTTTTTGGTTTACATAGATGTTTTTTGGAGATCCTGATGGCTTTGTAGTTCCTGATAAAAGGAGCAATAATTGAATATAATTGTTTAAAGTAATACTGGGAAATGTAACATGGAAGAGACTGAAAGAGATGTAGGAAACGTGGCAGTGCAACAAAGGCTTTTTTCTTTCCTGCCATCTCTTTTTACTGCTTCCCTACTTTCTTTTCCTTGATAGCCTTGACACCCGTGGGCATGTGTAATGGATACTTTGCACTACTTTTTCAGGTCAAAGGTCAACATATACTCACTATTGTTTGGAAATCTTAATAGGATAGGATAGGATAAGACTTATTTATTAAAGAGTTGGTGCGCTGCAGAGGTGGAAAGTAACGAAATACATTTACTCACGTTACTATGTATTTTGTATTTTTCAAGTAGTTTTTAAAATCGATATTTTAAAATGTACTTGATTACATTTTGAGTGAAGGATTGTATTTCGCTACATTACAAATCCCATCCGTTACTGAGGAAAAAAAAAACGAAAGGAAGAAAAAACAAAATCGCGCCCGGAATGACTACACCAGACCACAGCTCTATCACTCTGCACCCATGGTCTGCACCAGACCATAGACTGTAATGCACCCTGAATGCACCAGCATTCTTTATTTTGCGCGAACGTATGCAGCTTCTTCTTCTCTGGTTGCAAGTCGCAATTAAAAAGAAGTAGAAGAAGAACTGCAATGTGTCGCACTGTCGGACCCACGGATGTATTAATCATAGATATATATAAAGGCCTTTATATATATATCTATGGTATTAATAGCCGGGACACACTACGGCATAGGTGTTTATGAGAGAATGGTCGGACCTGGAACTGAGTGGGAGACGTTAGCATGGACGTAAATGAGCTGTTATCCCTCAAAAATGACTTCACTGATGCAGAGTGTGCACCGACATCTGAAGCTTTGCTAGTTAAGCTGCAAATGCAACAGTGCATCCAGGGATGCAGCAGTCAAGACCAGCTTTGTGACAAACTACAAAATCACCAAAACAGTAAGCCATTTTCTGAAGGGGAGTTTATTAAAGAGTGTTTGGTGGACTCTGCTGCGTTAATATGCCCAGAGAGAAAAAAAGAGACGTTTGAGAATGTGTCGCCTGACATAAAATTAATATTGAGCAGAATTAAGTTTAGCCTATTGGTCCGGCCCTCCACAACAGTCCCTGATTCTCATGTGGCCCCTTGGGAGAATTCATTGCCCACTCCTGCCAGGACAACATATGTAGGAGACTGGCTAAATTAATTCACATACATCTAATTAGCTCATATGAGCTACTTAGGTGTGTAGAAGCTAGATGCTAGTCTGGGCTGTGAACCATAGGGTCTGTGGGTCTATCCCATTTATGGAGTCAAAACACGTGATTTGGCCTTGATTTGCATTATAACTGTTGTTTATGTTTGTGAAGAAAAGAAGGATGGCCCTCAGAACTAACAATTTTTAGATTTTTCTTTAATTAAAAAAAATGACCCCTTGTCCTATTTTCACTACATGTAAGTTTTACAGTTTTTTTTTAAATGTAACTAAGTAACTTTTACTTAAAGTACATTTTAAATGAACTACTTATTACTTTTACTTGAGTAATCTTTCAGATGGGTATTTTTACTTGTCCTTTAGTAATATTTAATCAAAGTATTGGTACTTTTTCTTGAGTACAATATTTTAGTACTTTTTCCACCTCTGGTGCGCTGATGATGGTTCTTGAATAAATGCATATAGCAAAACTGTTTTCATATGTACTTTTACTGCAGCTGTTACATCCTCTACAATGAACCAAGCATTGACTGGAATCAATCTCATATACTGCATGTATTTGACAGAATATGCAAAAAAGAAGCTAAACTTAAACATGTTTGAAAAGAGTATTTTCAAGAGGTTTTTGTGTTAGGGCTGCAGCTAAAATCAGTTCATAATTTGTTTGTAGTGAATTTTGGTGTGGGCTGTAATGCAGGTACTGGCGGGTTATTCAAATGTTTGTATAGTGAATAGTATCAGTATATGCTGATTTAATCAAGTGTTTGTAACTCATATAACTTCAAGCCTAGTCTTGCTTGCCAGACCTATCTCCACCGTGCTGTGGAGTAAGGTCTCGCCTAGGGATGTAACGGTATGAAAATTTAACCTCACGGTTATAGTGACCAAATTTATCACGGTTTTCGGTATTATCGCGGTATTTTTAAAAGTGTGTTCAAGGGGTGATAGAATGATTATATAGGGTATTTCACACTGTTCCTTAAGGTCTCCTAATAGAGTATGTAACATTGGTTGGGCTGAAAATGGCGTGTTTGCTATTCTATTGGCCCTAAATCTACCTTGTAAATATTGCCCTGTAGAGCTCAACAGTCCCGCCCCTCCTCCGAGAGACCTTGGGTTCCAGAAGTAAATTTCCCATTAATTTCTCCCATTGACCTCTGGAAATACTGTTGAGCTCTATTTGGAATGACAGCTTTTCTTCCAAATATGGTATGCTCATGAATATTTAGATGAACTGCGCGCTGATTGGTTGAGCGAAGCACATACACACACAGTGGAGATGAGAAAGCAGAGGTCTCATATTTCATACACTGCAGTCCGTTTCAGCAGAGCGCTGTTATCAAACAAACCCAGCCTGTCTGCTAACACACACACACACATAGTCTGTTAACGTTCCAAACTACAGAATGTCCAGACACGCCCAGCCGCCGCTGGCTTCAAACTTCATTTCTTCCCCAACACATAAACTCATCAACTAATGTTACCCCATGTTACCAGATGGGGTCAAGAGGGGTCTTGTTTCTATTTCAGAATTACTCCTTCTGTTTATTTACTGGTACAGTTTTTTTGTTGCATTTATTTTCCTTCCACAAACAGGTAATTTTCCTTTAATCTGTATTTTAAGACCTGCAAGCACAGTAGCATTTGAAAAACCTCCTAGCTGCCCACAGCAAAAGTGCATCACAACTGCACCTTAAATATGTTCGTTTCAACTCTGAGCATGTGTTTTGTGTGTTGTTTTAAAGAACGAATGGAGACGGCCAATAAGCAGCTAGCTGCTAAAGAGTGTGACGGCTCAGAGGACAACCGCAAAACCATCTCACAGCTGCTTGCACAGAGTGAGTACCACACACACACACACACACACACACACACACACACACACACACACACACACACACACACACACACACACACACACACACACAGCCTGGGACATTCAATATGACTCCCCCAGCATTCTTCAGGCATGATGTCAGCGTCTGGACAACTTTTTCATCCATCTGACTGGATTGTCTGAAGAAACACAAAACATCAGGTAGTTCTTATATCAATTTCTGTTATATTTAATCCATTCATTTTACATTTAATCCATGCATGGATTAAAGTGTAACATAAATGATTTATGATGTGCATAACAATAACCTTTTTTTACAAAAATAAGGACATTGTGTTTGTACATGCATTCAAGACAAAGAGACGCTCCGTGAGAAAGAGAAGCTGGAGATGGAGTTTAACGCGCTGCGCTCCACCACTGAGGACCAAAGGAGACACATTGAGATCAGAGACCAGGCACTCAATAACGCCCAAGCCAAAGTGGTCAAGCTGGAAGAGGAGGTAAGAGTCACCTGTCACTCACTGTATATCTGGTCGTTGGATATGGGTATACTGCTTGTTTATAATTTTTATCAGAACCAGAAAATTCAAAAGATGGGACAAACAAGCAGCAACCACCTTCATTGAATGTGATGAGGCTGAGTCAGTACATAAAACATTTCTTTGAAACAATTCCTGCATGATGTTTTCTAAATTAAAAATCATAGTCATATCTCGTTGATAATTTCTAAAGTTAAAAAATGAAGAGATTCCTTCTTGCTATAGTGAAACCACAACTTTTTAAATAGGTTATACAAACATAGGCTACATCAATGGTTCCCAAACTGGGGGGCGCGGTGACGCTAAATATAAATAAATAATACATGGTTCTGCTGCACTGCTAGCAAAGCATGGACAAGTTTGTGAAAGAACTGCCAGGTAAACGTAAAGCAGACAATAAAGCCACACTAAACACCACAACTAGCAAAACAAAGGCACGAAAATACATAGTAGTGACAATTTAATCTAAGGAGCCTGGATAGACTGCCAATCTCCCAGTCAAATCACATTGTGTCTCCTTGACTATCCCTTCTTGGAAAAACAGCTGATTGTAGCGCAACTCCTCCCTCTCTTTTTTTCTAACTCTCCCCATCTCTCTCTCTCTCCTTCTCTTTCTCTCTCCTTCACGGATAAACAGCTGATTACATTTCAATTCAAAGGGGCTTTATTGTCATGGGAAACAGACTAGAATTGCCAAAGCAATTGTGAAAGAAAAGATCTACTAACATAAAGTGTAAACAGAGCTGTGTAACATTGCAATCAAATATAATAATGAAAATAGGTTAAGTGTAACTTATGTATATAAGTTACACTTAACCTATATGTATAAGTGTATTTGTATATATAGGCCTATATGTGTATACATATAGGCCTATATATACAAATACACTTATACACCGCACCAACATGCTCAGTAACGTTTATTACATATTGTAAACATCTTTGAACATACAGTTTCACACAAACGCCTCACCTTGACATAAACAAATATATTTGTAACTTTACATGTCACTCCACATACATACACATACAAACAAATCAGCAGTTTATTCTGATTATCTGAACCACTTAATTTGGAGTACAAAGTAAGTGATGTAACTGAGGTCCTGAACAGGACAGGAAATGGGCCAGAGCCCGGGCCAAAGCACACAACGCCTGCTTGATGTCAGAACAAAAGAGCTGCAAGAGCTTCAGATTCTGGGCCCTCTGCATGCCTTCTATCAGCTCCTATCGGCTCAGTCTATTGAGCAGCAGCAAAGGCTGCAGTTCAGAGCGAGTGGAGAGACTTTAGTGACACAAACCTTAGATTATGTGCTATGAGCATGAGAAGAGTGTCATCTGTCATTTGTTAAGATATGCAACAACTTCAGAAAGCTTAGCAGAGGTCTCAGAAAGCTTTATATGGGCTGAGGATTGCTAAAATTTGGTTATTACCTGTTTTACATGAAGCATTACATTAGCTGGTTTTAACAATGTCAGCTGCCTCAAACACATAATATAGCCTGTGTTTCAGGATTAGAAGTTTTAAAGTTTGTATATAATGTTAATACAGGGCTGTAGTCAAGACCACCTTTGTCGAGTCCAAGACAAGTCCAAGACCAGGACTAGTCGAGACCAAGTCAAGATCGAGTCCAAAGAGGTTTGAGTCCAAGACAAGACCGAGTCCAAAAATGTTTGAGTCCGAGTCCAGGACAGAATAAAAAAAGTCTTATGCACGACAGTATCAAGACAATAATTTTGGGTTATTTGTTGATCTAAAAACAAAAAGTGTTACAACACCCAGGATTTGCCATTCATATAATCTAATCTAAAGAAAACAGAATGCCATATGGTGATACCTCATAATAGCAGTGTTAGAACTGATACAAACAACGATCCACTACTATTACCACGATTTGAGCAACTAAACGACAATATAGTTTCACACTTGAGAAATATGGAGGAGAGCATTTCCGCTCCTAAACTGGCTCTATGGGGCCTCATAATGAGCCCTCCAGCACTGAACACTCTTTCTACTATAACTACTCAAAAGCTTTTATAACATGGCTCTGGCTCCCATTCTACTTTTAGAGACACAAGTAACTCTGCATTCTGGGAGCGCAGTGCTCTAGTGGGGCAATAAGGTACTATGGGCTGATGATGCTTGACCATTTACAGCCTTGTAGGTCAGAAGAAGGATTTTAAATTCAATCCTGGATTTTACAGGAAGCCAATGCAGAGCAGCTAATACAGAAGAAATATGGTCTCTTTTCTTAGTTCTTGTCAGAACACGCGCTGCAGCATTTTGGATCAGCTCGAGAGTCTCAAGGGTTTTATTTGAGCATCCTGATAGTAAGGAATTACAATAGTTCAGCCTGGAAGTAACAAATGCATGGACTAGTTTTTCAGCATCGTTCTGAGATAGGATGTTCCTAATTTTGGCAATGTTACGAAGGTGAAAAAAGGCTGTTCTTGAGGTTTGTTTTAAGTGGGTGTTAAAGGATATATCCTGATAAAAAATAACTCCTAAATTTCTGTCCGTAGTGCTGGAGGTCAGGGCAATACCATCCAGAGTAACTATATCTTTGGCTAATGAAGTTCGGAGGTGTTTGGGGCCCAGCACAATCACTTCAGTTTTGTCTAAGTTTAACAGAAAATTGTAGGTCATCTATGCTTTATATCTTTGATGCATGCTTAGAGTTTAGTTAACTGACTGGTTTCGTCTGGTTTAATTGATAGATCTAATTGGGTGTCATCCACATAACAATGAAAGTTAATTGAGTGTTTCCTAATAATATTGCCTAGAGGAAGCATATACAAGGTGAATAGAATTGGTCCAAGCACTGAGCCTTGTGGTATGAAATGGCTAACTTTAGAGTACCTGGAGGATTCATCGTTAACATTAACAAATTGAGATTGATCAGATAAATAGGACTTAAACCAGCTTAGTGTGATTCCTTTAATGCCAACTAAGTGTTTCAGTCTCTGTAGCAGGATAGTATGGTCAATAGTGTCGAATGCAGCACTATGATCTACTAAGACAAGTATGTCCTTTGTCTGAAGCGTTAGAAGGTTGTTAGTAATTTTCACCAGTGCCGTCTCTGTGCTATGATGCATTCATGCTGACTGAAAGTCCTCAAATAAACTATTGCTATGTAGAAAATCACAAACTGATTGACGACTACCCTCTCAAGGATTTTGGAGAGGAAGGGGAGATTAGATATACAGTACAGGCCAAAAGTTTGGACACACCTTCTCATTCAATGTGTTTCTTTATTTTCATGACTATTTACATTGTAGATTCTCACTGAAGGCATCAAAACTATGAATGAACACATATGGAATTATGTACTTAACAAAAAAGTGTGAAATAACTGAAAACATGTCTTATATTTTAGATTCTTCAAAGTAGCCACCCCTTTGCTTTTTTGATAACTCTGCAAACCCTTGGTGTTCTCTCAATGAGCTTCATGAGGTAGTCACCTGAAATGGTTTTCACTTCACAGGTGTGCTTTGTCAGGCTTAATTAGTGGAATTATTTCCCTTATTAATAAAAAAGCAAATGGTGGCTACTTTGAAGAATCTAAAATATAAGACATGTTTTCAGTTATTTCACACTTTTTGTAAGAGTGATGAGTTCGTAGTAATTTCTCGAGAATTTTCATGATTAAGCATTAATAAAAGTTAGCGTAGAGTAGCGTTAATCGCGAGCGATGAGAAGTTAATGATTCGGTGCGTCTCTTAACATTACCCCAATACACCCCAAAATGATAACCTATATAGGTTTGTACATTAGTATATATTTTGAGGTTGCACTATAAAAGGATTATATTATGTTTGCTGGTTTCTCATTTGCTGCTGTTGTTGCCTGTTAAGACGAGTGCTTAGGGACATCTACAAATTACAACACCGAAAAGAGATGCAACAAAAATATCTTTTAATTTAACTTATTTTTTTAAAGTAAGTGCTGTAGTATAACTAGCAGGAGACAAGTAATAATTGAGGTAAGTTTGGAGACATTACCTTATTTAATCATTAAATTAATAAATATTTTTGTTGCATCTCTTTTCGGTGTTGTAATTTGTAGATGTCCCTAAGCACCTTACTGCCCGGTAGTAACAGCAGCAGCAGCAGCAGCAGCAGCAGAGAGCAGAAGCCAGCAGGCAAGTGTTATTTACATAAACTTCTGGTGTACTTACAAATTTTACAATCCATCGTTTTATGAGTACATAACCTATTTGTATTACTGTAGACGTTTGGTATCATTTCGGGCATTATTAGTGGGGTAATGTTAAGAGACACTTCGGATCCATTAGCCTCTGCGCTAAGCTATTCAGCTGATAACGCTACGCTACGCAACGCTCCCAATGTTCGACCCAGGTGAAAAAAGCTTCTGGGGGGGTGTTTGGCTCGAGATCATGGTGCAAAGGACCCTAGGGTGAAATTACTCCGAACCATCACTTTAAGTACATAATTCCATATGTGTTCATTCATAGTTTTGATGCCTTCAGTGAGAAACTACAATGTAAATAGTCATGAAAATAAAAAACACATTGAATGAGAAAGTGTGTCCAAACTTTTGGCCTGTACTGTACGTCTATAGTTGGCTAAGACCTCAGGATCGAGGGTGGTTTTTTTCAGAAGAGGTTTTATCATAGCTACTTTAAATGACTGCGGTACATAAACTGTTAATAAAGACATATTGATCATATCTAGTAATGAAGTGTTAACCATGGGTAGCGCTTCTTTAAGTAGCCTTGTTGGGATGGGGTCTAAAAGACAGGTAGATGGCTTAGCTGAAGAGACCTTTAACATCAATTGTTGAAGGTTTATAGGGTAAAAGCAGTCTAGTATATGTCAGGTCGTGCCGTTATTTCTAGCAGTCCTGCATTTAAAGGTGAACCATTAGAAGTTGAGGGCAAAAGGTGATTAATTTTATCTCTAATTGTTATAATTTTATCATTAAAGAAGCTCATAAAGTCGTCACTACTCAGAGCTAGATGGCTCAGTAGAGCTGTGACTATATGTCAGCCTGGCTATGGTGCTGAAAAGAAACCTTGGGTTGTTCTTATTTTCTTCTATTAGTAATGAGTAATAGGCTGATCTGGCATTTCTGAGGGCCTTGCTACAGGTTTTGAGACTTGCCAGTCTAAACGAGATTCTTCCAGATTAGTGGAACGCCATTTACAGTACTTTCAAGTTTGCGAGGTTTGTTTTAATTTGAGAGGTATACAAAGGTGCTAGTTTCCTTTGCTTCATCATCTTCTTTTTGAGAGAAGCAACAGTGTCTAAAGTTGTCCGTAGCGAGGCCGTAGCACCGTCTACAAAATTATCAATTTGGGACGGACTAAAGTTAACATAAGAGTCCTCTGTTACATTAAGGCACGGCATTGAATTAAATGCTGTTGGAATATCTTCCTATAGCCTAATTTAGCTATAGCACTGTAAGATAGGCATCTAGTGTAGAAGTTAGTTACAGTGCTCCAACTTCATGGAATGAGTTGCAAAATCAGCTAAAACTGCAGGTTTTTATTTCACATACTGAATTCAAGTCCTACCTAAATCAAATATGTCAACATGTCTGCGCTTGTTTTTTAAAATGTGATTTTCTGTTTTTATTTCTTATTTCTTATTGCTGTCCATCCCTTTCTGTCTGTTACTTGTTGTCTGCTAAAGTGTATCCTCTATGTGCTGCCTTCTTGGCCAGGGCTCACTTGTAAAAGAAATTGTAATCTCAATGTGATTCTTTTCCCTGGTAAAATAAAAATAAAAAAGAAGAAGCTTTTATCAAATTTTGTAGTCGGGTAGTAAGAATTCGAAAGTTATTAAAGAATGGTCTGATAATAAAAGAAGAAAGAAGGATTCTGCGGAAATACTATTAAATCTTAAAGGGGTGATAGAATCCAAAACCGATTTTACCTTGTCATAGTTGAATAATGACAGTTTAGTGGGTAACTAGGACATACATAGAACCTCAAAATCCCATTGACACCTCTTTCCTCTGCAAATCTCACAATTTGAAACTGCCTCTGAAAACGGGCGAATCTCAACGAGCCGCCTAGTTGACGTCAACTCGGTGGCTCCTCCTTTGGCTCTAGTCTCTCTCTTTGTCACGCCCCAACATTTATATAGGCTACACAACTGACCTGAGATCAGATCAATTGCAAATTTTGTCCGACTGTGTGTCGGAGTTCAGCGCCGGTGCTGCCTGTGTTGCTGCCTCGCCGCCTGGCCTGCCTTCCTTCACAGACCCCGGCCTGCTGTGAGGTAGAGTGAGCTCCGTCACGGCTGGCAGCCCACGGCACTCCATACTGGCGCAAAGTCACCGTTTTTGGGGTTAATGGACTACCAAACGCTGCTGCCTGGACAGAGCTCCAGGGCCTGCAGCTCCCCCCTCCTGCTAAATGGCCGGTGTGTGTGAGTGAGAGCGCGGTCAGTGAGCTTGTTACACCAGCAATCTCTTACCACAGGTTCCAGTTAATCTTATAATGTGTGTAATTATAATGTGTTGAGTTATTTAAAGGTCCCATGGCATGAAAATTTCACTTTATGAGTTTTTTTAACATTAATATGAGTTCCCCCAGCCTGCCTATGGTCCCCAATTGGCTTGAAATGGTGATAGGTGTAAACCGAGCCCTGGGTATCCTGCTCTGCCTTTGAGAAAATGAAAGCTCAGATGAGCTGTTCTGGAATCTTGCTTGTTATGAGGTCATAACAAGCGAGGTTACCTCCCCTTTCTCTGCTTTGCCCGCCCAGAGAATTTGGCCAACCCATGAGAAAGAGACATCATGGCTTTCAAACGAGCAAAGTGGCAGTTGGTCAAGGCCACACCCCCACTCTCCACCTTGCCCCGCCCTCTCTCCTCCTCAATAGCTACAGACACAGAAATGGCACGTTCTGAGGAAAGCTCATTGTGGGACTGGCTCTAGTGGCTGTAATTCTGCACCAAGTGTACAGTATTAGGGGACCACTAAGGTCTAATTAAAAGAATCCAAAGAGCACCATGTCATGGGACCTTAAAATAAATCGGTGAAATAAACGCCTCTTGTCGGCGAGTCTCATTGATAGAGCCTGCGGCTGGATGGAGCTCTATCAATGAGAGCTAGCTAGCCTCCTCTTAGAATTCCTCTGAAATTCACAAAAATTTATAAAATTGAAATGGGACACCATTGTTAGCTTTATAAGACCTTGGGGTAGAAGGTATATAAGTGGCGTGACGAAATTCAAACTGTAAATATACTCTAATTATGCCGAAAATGAAGCTAACTAGCCGCAATCTGTACACATAGGATTGAAGGGACAGTCGCAGCTAACGAAACCCCTAGTGTTCACAAAAATTCATTAAATTGAAATCTGACACAACTGTTAGCTTTATAAGACCTTGTTATATAAGTGGCGTGACGAAATTCAAACTGTAAGTATACTATAGTTATGCCGAAAGTGTAGCTAGGTAGCCGCGATATTTTCTCATTGTATTGAATGGGACACATAGCTAGCTAGCTGCTCCTCCTAACAAGAACCCTGACGTTCACAAAAATGCCTTAAATTGAAATCTGACACAACAGTTAGCTTTATAAGACCTTGGGGTAGATGTTATATAAGTGGTGTGACGAAATTCAAACTGTAAATATACTATAGTTATGCCGGCAGCCGGCCGTGGAGCCCCGGTAGTGCAGTAATCCACAAAGGGTGACTTTGCCCTGGGTATGGAGCCCAGCAGGCTGCTCTTTATCGTCAGACTGTGTGGAGCTCCTAAAGTCCGACACGTCTTACCAAATTTGCAATTAGCCATCAATTTTCGTAAAACGGCCCATATTTGAGCTTTATATAGTTGATTTCTCGCATAAAAAAGTCTCAGAAGTGAATTTGGTAACGAAACATTGCAGTGTCTGGAATATGAGATTCTGTTGCATCTCTAATGTGTGTGTATGGGGATTCGCTCAACCAATCAGCGTGTGTGTATGTGTGTGTATGGGGATTCGCTCAACCAGTCAGCGCGCAGCTCATCTAAATATTCATGAGCATATATTTATATTATATATTATATATATTTGGAAGAAAAGCTCGTTACAAAGAGGGCCAAAACACAGGGATGTATAAGGGCCAATAAAATATCAACCAGGCTATTTTCAGCCCAACCAATGTTACATACCCCATTAGGAGACCTTAAGGAACAGTGTGAAATACCCTATATAATCATTCTATCACCCCTTTAAATTTCGATGCCATATGCCAGCACAAGGTCAAGGGTGTGGTTAAAACAGTGAGTGGCCTTATGCACACTGACTGAAACCAATTGAATCTAGTAATGAGTTAAAAGCAATACTAAGGCTATCGTCAACATCCACAAATCCATTTGGTCATCCCCCACAATACATGGAAGCACACACTCTAGCCTTTTCGCCAACATTTTACTGAGGGTTTTTGTATCACTGTTTATTAAACTTATAGGTTGCATATTCTCATACCTAGTTTTAGGTTTTCCTGGTTTTGGAAGCAGGATGATCAAGGCCTCCCTCATTGAGGCAGAGAGGATTCTAGATACATTCATAAAGAGGAGTTGCCAGTTTATCTTAAAAGTATTTATATAAGTCAATTGGGAGGCCATCTGGCCCTGCTGCTTTTCCAGGCTTCAGTGCACATATACAGTAGCTTCTGATATCTAAACAGTGCTTAATTGTTTATCAAGACCTTTTTTACTTTCCTCAGACATTGAGTTGTTGTTTTTTTAAATTCGGTCTGGACATCTGCGTATGTAATGTACTGTTTCATAATTAAAAAAAAAGTTATATTAATTTCCAGCGGGTCAACAATAGTATTCCCTAGGCAGCCCTAAACCCTTCAATATCTTCCTTTTACTGCTTGAAACAGGTCCACACCGTAAAGACAAACTGCTCTTTTGCATTGTCTTAAATCTCCTGTTCACGTTGCTTGCTAAATTCGCCTTGACTCTTTTGTGGCTTTTTTAACATTTCCTCCTACTTTTGTCCAGGTGTCGGCTCCCTCATCTCGCTGATGTACTTTTCCATGTCCGCGGGTGTATTGTAGATGGCCGTACGCTCCCCGTTCCAAGAGCAAAATATTCAGAAATTAACCTGTTAGTTTGCACCGCAGCCTCTGGGTGCTTATACAGCACCTGAATCCACCTGATAAAACTGCTACCAAAGCCATACATTTCCAAAATTATGAACATAGAGCTCCATTCAACCTTATCAAACGCCTTTTTGGTTTTAAGACAGCTGTCGGGGATTATCCATCAGCTACAGACCATGCAATATTGTGAGACCCCTAATAAATTCTGATGAGCCAAATAAACCCTTCCTTATCAGGATGAATTAAAGAAGTAAAAACCTTATTTAATCCTTTGCCAAAATAATCGTAACATCTAACTGCATTAAGGAAATTGGGTCTCCTGGGTCTTCACCTTTACCAAAGTTATCAATGCCTGCCTAAATGTTGGTGGCAGTGTGCCCTTCCCAAATGCTTCTCTATATACCTCTAACCAGGAGCCAGTTCAGTTGCAAAACTCTTAAAGAAGTCTGTGGTTTTCCTGCGGACTAGTACACAGTTTACAACAAATCAGGTTAGTTTGTTAATTGGGTGGTTGACGTGAACTCGAATCCAAAGTGGAAAAAAATATATTTCTAAAATGTATGTCAAATGCCATATAATTATATTGCTTAATATGTGAATAACTCAAAACTGAATGTGTCCCTTTCTAATTCCTTTTTTATTTTGCATTTTATTAACTTTTTTGTGTGGTAGTCCCAAATATTGTCCACCGGTGTGACACCATTTTTAATGTTAATATTTAATTCAGAGATTGTGTGACAGATAAGACAAATATGCACAATCCTTATCAATTTGTCCTAATTATATTCCCACATCAAAAATAACCAATAAAAATTCACAATCATGTTATTATCCTACTATAAGATGTACACATAGGGACTTTACCATTACGTCTGGATTATATTCATTATAATTAGTATAAAACCTAATGAATCTTCATTCCATCCTTATATGTGCATAGTGATGATATCATTATTATACTATTCAACACTTTTTACATTAATTTGTGCATTAAAATGCCTTTTCCTCATATAATTCAGTTTGTCACACCACAGGACATTCCGTCACACCATTGGACAACACAAAGTACCGGTACACCCTTGTTTTGTACAAAGTCACATTTATTATTTCTTGTTCAAATTAATTTAAAAATCATTAAAATAAAGTTACAACTTCAAGTTCAAATGTTTTTTGTACAATAAAGTAAGAAGAAAGAAGAAGAAACCAACATTCCCATAAAAAGACTTGGGAGCCATCGTAATATTTAGCAACATGACATGAACGTGTAAACAAAATTGACCTGGCTTATTACTTTTCTTGTTCAAATTTAATTAAATAGCCATAGGGCCTAATTGTCACTTTTCATAACCATACATGGAATGGACCTAAAAAACAAACTACTGTTTGGGTAAAATTCATTAAACAACCCATTCATAAAACAGCAAAACATCCTGTGGTTCTTAAAAATAATTCATAGTTTGTTATAATTGATTATTTTCTTTTTCCTTGTTGCTGGTGACACAGACTTCACACTGTGCTGAACAATTTTGCCGCATGCTTTCTTCTCCTGATATCTGTGGGGAAAATTATGAAACCAACCATGACTATTGTGATAGGGGAAGCATTAATCACGCCATGAAACTTTTCAATTCTTATGCTAAAATAACTTTTGGTAGCTTGTCAAAATTACTTTCTGCATCTCTCTCTCAGGATGTTCTCTCTCCTCTGAGGATCTTTATTCAGCCTCTCCCTATACTTCCTGGTCCTTTCCTTGCTTGTCATCTCAGCCTCACGTTCAATGTGGATCTGAAACTAGCCTTAACAAAACAGAGTAGGAAGGTTTGACTTGTGGTGTCCTACAATTCTGAGAGTAACAGAAAAAGGAAAAACTTGAAAAAAGAAAATGCAAACATCACTACTACAATTAGCTACTAAAGGTTGGGAGGGTAGTTAGGAGGGGGATAGGAAGCAGGGAGGTTGGGAGGCGGGAGGAAGTTAGGAGCGAGGGAGGTAAGAAAGGAGGGAAGTTGGAAGGGGGGAGATTGATAGGGAGGGAGGTTGGGAGGTGAGATAGAGGGAGGTTAGGAGGGAGGGAGGTTAGGAGGGAGAGAGTGATGGTTTTGTACCCCTTGATAGAGCCTACATCCACTGGTGTGACAGCCATTTCCACCAGTGTGACGCTGATTTCATGTCACACTATAGGACAGTGCTGTCACACCAGTGGACGTTTTCAAGATCAAGGTCAGTTTGCGGCCTAGCTATATGAGCGACAGTCTTCAATCCTGACTAACAGTGTTAAGGTTTACATTATTTTCAATAGTCAATCAATATAAATTGATGAAAATTTTCAGATCAATACTTAAATTACGTCACACCAAAGGACTGCATAATGGATCCCATTTCCAACAGTGCACAGAAATAGCAATATTATGAAAATATTTGAGACAGAACTCACCTTGTTTGCAATCCATGTGCTCCAGTGAGGTCTACTGTACTTCCTGGATGAAGAAGGGCCCCTCTCAGTAATAGGGTGCCCAAATTAATGCCCGTTTTATATCTACAGAATAGCGTCACACCAGGTGGACACCAGTTTTGCGGACAAAATGTAAAGTGTCATAATTATTCTAAATGGGGACCTTAAGACTTACAACCTTTAGTTTCATTAAGTTAACATTACTATAACATCTATTCAAGTACTTTAATGTATTTAGACTTATGTTTCATTTAATTCAAGTAGTTTTAAGATAAGCAACGCTACCCCGGACAGTCACGCCAGTGGACAAATGTCATGTTTAAAACAAAATATTTACATATTTGAATTATAATGCTCATTAATTACAGATGTATTAGTTCTGGAAGATTAAACTGTATATAAAAACAGATATTTTAATGAAATATTATAAATTTTTATTTATATTTGTCACCATGAACACAAAAATGGAGCGTCACGTCAACCACCCAATTGCGAATTGGTTTACATGTTCACAGAGATTTATTTATGATAATATACTCTATCTAGTTACACAAGGCAAATTTAGTCCCTATGTGAAATAACTTTAGGGAAAAGTGCTTTTAATGATGGTACACTATTTACACTACACATTTATGTTGTTACTTTGTAGATATTACAATACATTTTTTAATTATAGTAATGCTGTTGTGTTAAAAGCAGTGTAAGGGTTATTGTAATATGTTTTTTTGGGGGGGGCGTGGGTATTTTGAGTTCTGGTCTGTGTTTGAAAAAAAAAGGAGGCTATCCTATAATATGTCTTGTGCACTGACAAAGTGTTACTAATCCTCTGCAATGTGAGAGACGCTCTGGGGGCCCTGCGTGCTGCAGCCCCACTTTAGTCAAGAACATCATCCGTTATCAAGTTAAAATCCCTATTATGGTTTCCTACAGCTTGTAATTTCCTTTCCAAATCTATAAAAAAAATGTCTGATCATCTATGCTGCATATATATTAGCCAGAATTAATTATTGCTCTCGCCAGCATGGTTACTCTACCTCAAATTATTCTTAATTTGTTAAATAAATTTAAATTGCAGGCGCTAAAATACATAGTGGTGCACTGCTACAAAAAAAGTCAGTCCAAAGGGAGGGAGACAGAAGCAGAGAACCCGGGAGGGAAGGAGGAAGGGAGACAGAGAAGGAGGGAGGGAGACAGACAGAGGGAGGGAGGGATGGAGACAGACAGAGAACCAGGGAGGGACAGAGTAAGGGAGACAGAGAAGGAGGGAGGGAGACAGACAGAGGGAGGGAGGGAGAGAGGGAGACAGAGGGAGGGAGGGAGGGGGGGGAGGGAGGGAGGGGAGACAGAGTAAGAGAGACAGAGACAGAGGAGGTAGGGAGGGAGACAGAAAGATAAGGAGGGAGACAGACAGACAGAAGTGGAACGCAAAGGATATAGACTAATGTTCATATTAATGCCTGTAGTATTCAAGTTGACTGTCTGTGAAAGGGTTGTCATGGCTACTAATGAACTTAGACCATGTTTGTAAACACCCTTTGATGTCTGTGATGAGATCTCTTTGATCTGATATCAGTTGACCAGAGCACCTGCTGTTAATATGTCACCTGTGGCACACTGCAGCTATTCAGAGACACTGAGAGCGAGCTCTCAAATAAAGGCTCAGACTGCAAAAACGATAAGGGGTATCAGTCAAATGACGTAATCGTGACCACCACAAGGCCTTTGTGAACATATTGATATAAAATTTATGTGGATAAACTTAAAAATGTGGGCATATCAGCGATTTTAAAAAGTGGAGAGCAATTTATAGTGAAGGAACTAAGATAATTTTTTCAAAGCTTGACACTCTAAATGACGGCATCATCACTCTACGCAGCCCAATACACACTCATTAGAAACGCAGAAAAATCCTGAAATGAAGACTATACTTAAACAGCTTTTTCACAAAAACTGTAAAAGATATCAAAACACTGAGCACATCCCGAATACCGGAATATGTTGTGAACAGTTTAAAGTTTCAATCACGTCTGTAGGTGAAAGAATGTAGGAGGAAATACATTTTGAAGCAGAAGAGGATTTGAAGGATTTGAAGCGTGCTCTCATTGACTTAAGTGTTAAAAAAAAGTGTTAAAAAGCTTAATATTTTAAAAAGTATAAATAGTAGAAAAAATGTTGAAGAAGTCCCATCATTAGCTGAAAGAGCTGAACATTTTAAAAGTTGAATGGTTTTAATAGCTGAAAGTTTGCAGAAGTTACGGACAGCCAAAAAACATACGGAATAAGAAAAATAAAGAACCGAATAACAATAGTTGGAATGCTGTTGAACAGCATTCCCACAAATAAACAAAGCAGTGAGCAGAACAGAAGAGAAATTCCCACACTAAGCTCTGGACTGCACATCATTATACCACCCTCACCAGCTTCTCACTATATAGTATATATAAATGCCATCGCCTTTCGGGGGCGTACAAATGTGTATCAAAATGTCTCTTGTCGGGGTAAAGCATTCTGAATCTCACCTCTCGCTCATCAGTTTTTCTCTCATGCCAGGATCAGACTACACAATTGTTTTGTCTTTCAGGATACTCACTATTTCAGACTAGACAGACATAGTGCCATAAATTCTTGCACTGTTGGACGGAAGAGTGGCATCACTACAAGTATGACACTGACCAGTCCCCCGACCGATTATCGCGTGTTGTCGTTAAGATCACGCACAAAAGTAGGTCAAGTTCATAGGTCGTGGGGACTCACGAAAATTTTTTAAACTGGCTGTTGATCTGAAATAAAGACAGATTCAGCAACTGCATAGCCTATTTCTCGCATAAAATGTTTTCAGAAACCCATTTCAGAAAACTATTTTCTATAAGAGATCGTTTTCCAAACAAGCTGACATTATGGTCGGTTTTGAAATCTGGAAGCCCCACATGAAGCGTTCGTCCAATCAGGTGCAGCCAGTTGTAGGAGGGTAGAGCCTATTTTCTTTGCTTATCAGCACTTGTCAGACCGTGGAGCTTCTGAACTCCGACACAGTCAGACCAAATTTGCAAATAGCCATACATTTTTGTAAAACGGCCCACATTTGAGCTCTAAATAGTTGATTTCTTGCATCAAAAAAGTGAATTTAGTAATGAAATAGCAGAAGAACAATGTATAAAGTTTCTGAGATCTGCACGACCTACATTCACAACACCAGCTGGTCTCAGAGCAGTTGTCTGTATGTACATTTTGGGGCTTGACAAAGGTACAGACTAGAGCCAAATAAGGTACAGCCACATCAACTATGAGCTTTGTTGAGATTCGCCCGTTTTCAGCGGCAGTTTCAAATTGTAAGATTTGCATAGGAAAGAGGTGTCAATGGGACTTTGAGGTTCTATGTATGCCTATTTTACCCACCGAACTGTCGTTATTCAACTATGACAAGGTAAACTTGGTTTTGCATTCTATCACCCCTTTAAGGTGAAAAGTTTAGTCTCCATCAAAATGATGGAGCGGCAATTTCTTCCAGACCTTCCAGTTGACTGAGATCTTTGTTATTGCTGCAAAAATGTTACAGATGTCTGCCGGCATCATGTTATGAGACTATTGCCTGTCAGATCCAGCCATCTTGGCCTTGCATAGCTTCAGGTCCGCCCAAGTGCAGATGTTTCTAATATCTCCACAGGCCGTTGATTTCTTGCCTTTCGGCATTCTTGGCTCTCCTCTAAGCTGAGTTCAAATTTCCCTGGTTACATAAATTAATGTAATTCACATTAGTTTGTCATTAAATTGTTATTTGCTTTGCATTACATATTTATTTCAGTAATTTATAATTATATAAATTACTGAAATAAATATATAATGTAAATCAAATAACAATTTCCATCTCATTTATAAATGTATTAACAGAAATAGATATTTTAACTAGCCAGCCACATATGATTAATAAGCAACATCCCTCTTAATAAAACATATTTTCCCATCTCAGATATGTAGATTTTATTCATGTCACAAAGTTGTTAGAACTTCTAAACTTTAATTGACAAATAAATGAATCTTGACAACAGCAAGAAAGAAAACACTCTCCTACTCCCTAACATTGACAGTGTCGACCGGTGTGGCAGTTCGCTGAGGCGTCGCGTCGCTCGCTGTGGCCGAGCCAACCCCTTTTTATCGCCTTCCCCTCAGCAAACCCCCGGCCCTACTAGTGCCCTCTTTTGCCGTACGGACGAACGCCAGTTGCCCCGTCAGCGGGGCGGATGTTTTGACCTATACTAAAAAGGAGTTGCTTTTGAAGCTTCCCTGATTAATTTTAGTTTATAGAGACACACACACTCTCCGTCTAATGAGAAGCCCTCGCCCTCGATCAGGGAACCCGAAGGCGAGACAAGAGGTTAGATACACACTACACCAGACGTCCCCAAAAACACGGGCTCTTATCCCCCTGTATATGACAAGCACTGCCCGAGGGGATCTTTAAAACCAATGATTTTTCTTTAGTACTCACGGTCTCAGCCGTCCTCCCAGGGTCACGGAGGTCCCTTCCTTCTCAAGGACGCCCGCCTTGCCCTTCTTGGTCGCCGGACTGAGAGAGGGGGATGCTCAGAGGCTCTGACCAGGCCGGGCGGATAGGGAAATGCACTCCCACTAGGAGATAACAGGAGGTCTGCGTGTCCAAGTCAATCCCCGCCGGGAGGCAACTCTCCACGGGCGGTTAAAGAGGAGTCGCTAACCCCCGTAAGGGTGGAAACCCTCCCCGCTTGACAGCGGGCGGTACGATCCCAGAGAAAATAAAGGACTGGCAAAAGTTGGCTCCCCTAGTCTAAAATCAGACTCAGGTGATTTTTATTATTTTGTGACAAAAGCAGAAATTAAAAGCAAGTGGTCCTTTACAAAATAAAACAAAAAATACAAATAAAGATAAAGCCTCCGCTCTAACAGAGGTATTTAAGGCTGCTTCTCTTTTCCTCCTGGCCCTGTCTCTCCCACACTCATAAACGAGCAGGTAATCTCCTTCTTTGATGTCGAAGAGGGTAAATAAATCTTCCCCACAACGCAACGAAGAGAGCGTCTGGGTAAAAACTAAGAGAGAAGAGCACTTTTTTGGCCTCTGTATAACAGAGGTATTCGAAGCCGCTTCTCAGAGATAGTCTTTTTCTTTTTTTCCTCCCTTACACTCAGCGAGTGCAAGGGAACCCCTCTCCAGCTGGGAGAGTGATAATGAATCTTCCCCAAAACACAGAAAGTGCAAGGGTAGATGGAGAAGGCTTCATGGTATCCCGATGCCACGTAAAGCACTCGGTAAAAGAGCCCGAAGGAAGCCCAAAAGGGACCCAAAAGAGGGGCTCACCCGAAAGGGGCCTCTACTCGGCAAAAACACTCATATTTATACACAAAAAACATTTTACTCCTCCCAAAGTTATCAAAAGGGACGTACTATATGTACTTCCCTATCCTTGTAAGGTAATGTAGGAAACACTTCACAAATTACGTTACAGTAATGAACTTCATGAACTCTACAGCTCGTGTGCTGTGTATGGCCACACACGTGCCTTCAAGACGCACACACACACAGCTGCATGCACCCATCAAGGCCGCAGCTCCTGCCTGTGCCCTTCTTATCTGTCTAGGTACTTTCCTACACCTTACAGTTTCTTAAAGAAAGCTCTTTCTGTCCTAAAATGCAAAAACAGATCAGTATGTAAGCAAAAGACAGATTTAATATATAAGCAAGATATATGTTATTTTTTGGCGGGGGGTTTCAACACACACACTCTAAGCAATGATATAGTTTGCTTTTCAAAACACATCTATCTAAGTGATTATATGGTTATCTTGTTAATACTGACAACGCTATATATGATGTAAAACAAGAAATGACATGGATTCTGATATTTCTTTGTTTTTGAGTTTTCATCTGGCCTTGCGGACAACATCCTCCCATGAAAACACGAAAACTATCAGTGTTCAAAGTTTATTATAGTCCAGAATGATGACCAAGGGGTCCTGATCACGGTTCGTCAGGATCAGGAACCTGTTGCTGGTTGCGGTAAAGACATGCCAGTGTTTATCCACAGGAATGCAATCCCCGTCCTCATTCGGGAAATCAGAGTTCATCGTCCTCAGATGAGTAGAATTCTTGATAAAGTAATCCATATTTTCTGTGGAAGGTTCTATCATCCAATTGTGGTGGAACTGTCCCAGTTTCACGTGTGTGAAATATTTCCACATGGCCGGGTCACCAGTTGCACGCGGGTGAACCCTAGTTTTCTTGTGTCCGTCCCTCACCTGACCAAACTGGTAGATCCTGAAGGCTGACTCCTCTGTTGCTTGAGAGTCAGGGATTGGCACAGGGACAGGGGTGTCCATCGGGACAGGGGCATCCATTGATACCTCGGAATTAGGGGTCGGTGTAGGAACAGGATTTCCTACAGTACCCTCTGGTTCAGTCTGAGTTCCTCTAGACATTTTGTCAGGGAAATTAGAGGGGGTTTGAGTTTGAGTACTTTTTCTCTTCTTCTTGTGTTTTCTGACATGCGGGCGAGTCTCAGAGCTTGCGGGAATAGCAGGCAGTGGTGAGGGGAACAGCGAGGAGGAGGGGGAGCACTGGTCTGGATCTTGCCCACCTGGTACCGGGGTCCCGGCTTGCTGACTGCTCGTGGCCGCCTCCTGAGTGGATTCCTGGCCCGTTCTGCCGGGCCCGGGTTGCAGTAGCTCACCAGCCGCTCCAAGATGCCTCTCCTTCTTGTCCTTCTTCTTGTTCTTCCTCCGGTTCTTTGCTCTGCTTGGTTCACCTCCAGCATTGTTTCTGTTCCACCCGCTTGTGTCATCTCCCGGGTTGAAGACTGACACGGACAGGGGTCGAACACGACATACGGATCCGGCCCGCCCTTCGCCAGCATCTTTGTTATCTCTCTCTGTTCTGGAGTCTGCCACCACCATGGGGTCGGTAACCAGGGTATCGATGGATTGGGAGTGTATATCGTCAATGGCTGAGGAGAAGATCTCTCCGAGGTCAGTGGGGGGGATGGACTCCTCTCGGGTGTGTGAGAGGGAGTCCTCACCAGCAGGATCGGAGAGGGCCTCTCCGAAGTCAGCAACGGGGATGGATCTCTCTCGGATGTGTGAGGGGAAGTCCTCACTGGTAGGATCGGAGAAGGGCACCTCGATGCCGAAGCTGATCCTGCCAAGGCTGAGGAGCTGGTACTCTCCATCCTCTCCATCCCCGATGCCAAGACTGTCAAGAGTTTGGAGGAAGGATTCACCCGAGCATCCATCTCCACCGTCACTCGCCTCTGGCCCTCCACCCTTGGTTGGAGGAATATTTGACAGGTAAACATCCCGTGGCTGGTAATTGTCATATCTTTTGCTGAGGCTACTTCTCCAGTCCGGGTATTGAACACTATCCACTCTTCTCCTTCATCCAGAGTAAACTGGTAGAACAGAAGAGGGCATGATTTTTACTGTGTTCACAAAAATAAACCATTCTTCTATTCCTAATGCCTATCTACAAAAGACCTCCTACCCCTCCTTTTTCTTATCTTAGAGGGGCCCAGCATCTCAGCCAGGTTTTTATGGAGGTTATTTATGGTCAGAATCCACCTATATTGGACCTGGTATAACTTTGTAATAAACCTCCCCAATTATACATGGGTGAAAATAACCTAAGATGCTTTAATAAGCCTGCCACTTTCCTATTTCTATCTTTACTACATTTATGACATAAACCCACAGATAATTACTGCATGGCCTGAACACAACAAGTGCCAGGTAGTCATAATTCATGGGCAGGCAAAAGCATTCTAAGGCCTACAATGTTTTATAAGCAATGGTACATCTTGCTATATGTAACCTATACAATATACCCTATTGACATTACAAGATACTTCAATAGGTAAATAATAAAATCTTACCCCATTAAGCATGTTCAAACTTTCATCCAACTCTGCAAAAGAGTTGATCTAGTTTGCTTCGTTCTCCATTGCTTTTGAGTAATAAATTTGTCAAGGCGCAGTTACACGCTCTAGTCTCCTCACTATTCGGGGAGCAAGTAAAGATGATTGCTTGATGTGTGTAAGCTATTGTCCTATGTGTGGTTATCAGCTCCACCTCCTCTTCCGGTGGTAAGGCCCTGGCCCATCAGAGTTTCGATTCTTCAAGGTCAGGTGCCCTCCTCTGTATCTTATCTTTAAACGGCTTGATCAAGAGCCTTATATTTTCTGCTCTTGCATTTTCGCTGAATCAATAGCAATGTTAGTTTCCAGCTCGCAAACCCAACAGCCATACAAGACAGCAAAGCCACAAGAGCATATAAACTTCCCCATAATGCATTACCCACCCATCCCATAACAGAGCCAACTGAGCCCGCAACAGTAGTTACTGTCACCTCTGCAGCCCTTTTTATGTTGGTAGGTAAAGACACCATAGAGTCCGTAAACACAGACAAAAACCTTTTATTTTGATAGCTTGATAAGTGATTCCAGTTCCTGGCAGCCACGATATCAACACATTGGCTGCAGAAAGTAAACCTAGCATTACCACTGCATTCAATCCCTGTTTTGGCCACTACCGGTTTCCTTGCTGTGGGCCTGGTTGCTCTATGGCCTTGCCAGACTATTTCATAGCACTGGATCCCACAGTGGACACAATGTCCAGGTATATAATTTTCCCATTTCAAAATGCCATTGGATCGTTCATCATCATTTCTACCCACATATTGGACTCCTCTAAAGTCGACGGACAGCAGAAATCGGTATCTGGGTCGGACCGTAACCATCTTGGGTGTGTCTCTTCCTAAGCTGCAGTTAAGAAATATGTACTGGGTATTTATAACCTTACAGTACTACTAGATCGTTAGGTAGCTGAAATTGAACTACCAGACAGATATTTCTGTGAACTTATCAAGGGACAGACTGTGAACTGTCCCGGATTTAGCAAGGTTTACCGAGATCCGCTGCAACTCTCAGTTCTTTTTAAATCAGGACTGAGGACCTATCTTTTTGATGTTTTTTCTTTACATAATCTATTTTATCTGCTTTTATATGTTTAACTGTTTTAACTGCTCTTTCACATTTCATGTAAAGCACTTTGGATTGCCTTGTTACTGGAATATGCTATATAAATAAAGCTGCCTTGCCTTACCCCCGTTCCCTGAAGCTTTGATTTAACGCCTGCTTCAGTCTTTGTGTAATCCGAGTATATCTAGACCTCGTCCCCGTCCTGACAAACAGGAGAGGAGTCGGTAACTTGTTTTGGTTTATAATCTACCAGTTTCCCCTGACCCAGTGCTTCATTCATATAAACCATTCTTGCTGTAAACCCACTTTTCCCACACCGTTCTAAGTACTACGTATCGCTCTGCCCATCTTTTTGACTGGGTATTATAGTTAGTAGACTAATCTGTCCCAGCGGAAATACTGAGCCTTCTTCAGGCTCCATGAGGCCGTCAGACAGCAGGCTATGCCACTGGCTTCCCGTACGTCTGTATCCAGACCCCGAGGAAGCTGTAGGCCAGCCGCCACTTGTCCTCCTGGCCTGGTCATGAAAGTCCCTGAAAGTCTCCACATCCTCCTGATTTTCCTCAGGAGATTCCTGTCCATTCAACCTGGGGGTACTATTCCTTCGGGGCGGTTTCGGGGGTTCCCATCCTCCTGAGCCCCTTAGGGGATCTGGATCTGGGTCACCTCCTCCTCCACCTCCTCCGGCTCTTCCCCCGGATCTACTGGCAGGCACATCCCTATACTGCCTTTCTACAGATCTATCTCTATGAATACAGCCTTCCCGGTAAAAATCATATCCTTGTTTATGATATGAATTTTTCCAGGGTCCCCCGATTCTTGGCATTGCCAGAACTTCAGGGCCTGTCATAGACTTCTCTACGCATCTTTTTTCTCCCCGCGAGACTGGGTACCAACCCGTTCCCTCCAATATAGGCTCCTCTTCCCAGTCCGAGTCGTACTCTCCCTGCCCCAAGTGCCTGGGATTGTACCGACCTGAATCAGTCTGGTATGTAGGTGCACTACACGGATATTGGTCAGGGTTGTACGGCCTATCTGGTATTGGCTTAACTGATCTCCCCAACCTGCCCCTAGGGGCTCTCTTGGGTATCGGTGGGTCAACAATGGTAACTGATTTCCTCATCTGCTGCCTTCCAGGGGGTCTCATTGTCTGAAGACCCCTCGGTTGCTTTCCAGATGTAAACAATATGCCCCTAGGTCCTGGTGTGGGAGAAGTAGAAACTGGTACTGCCCGCATCAGGGTTTTTTTTTTTTTTTTTTTTTTTTTTTTAAACCTCTGCGTTCAGTCCTGACTCCCACTTCCCGACCTCTCTCTAGGGGTACTTTTACATATATACACCTGTCATACGGGTCATATGCATCTCCATAGCCTATCCCCTCTGCAGAGGTCAGACAATGCAGCGCATGAAAGTTTCCTTTCTTACACACCGGTCTAGCCTGTATCTCTGTGGGGTACTCCCTGCCTGTCCAGACTACTAGCTGTTGTTCATAGTCCGGTAGAGGCTCCCTCCTCATATGCGATTTAAGGCATTCTGAGGCAAGCACGTATGTGCCACTATTCTGAGGGCACCCCTCTGGCCCCCTCAGCATGTGCACTACGGCCCTGTGCCCAGCTTCCCCATCTCCGGTTTCGCTGAGTATCTCCCTCCCTTGGCTTCCTGAAGCCGAGGAACCCCCAGATAGCTCTACGGCCCCTCTGGGGTAACTTTGGCTGTTCTGACTCAATCTGTCTGAACAACCATGCTGTTTTCCTGGGGCTCCAGTCCGCTGGCTTGGGCCGACCCCGCCTGCGTCTCTGGAGCTCCCTGGAATGTACACAGTTACTAACTTTGCCGGACAGTACGACCGGGGCTCATGTCTGACGAAAGGATCAGGGTAGATAGGGCCCAGATCTACCAGGGCTCACTCTATCATTTCCTTCTCACTTTCAGAAGAAGCACACCACCCATTCGTACCTCCGGTACTCCCTCAGCATTCTGGCCAGAGCACTCACCCAAGCCTGCATCGGGTACTGGAATAACCCTGTGCCAAACAGGTTAATCACCCTGTAAGGGTGTCTAGCTAATGCTACACTATTACAGAGTATTCTGTAAACGTAAACTTCATCCTCTGTGTCATAGAATTCTGACGCTAGCCTAGTCTGGTCTGACTTTATGCTAAAACAGCAGTGTACTACTTCCCCGTATGTACCACTTTTTGTAGTGCTGTGCGCCTGACGGACTACAGTGCCATCAGGTAATGCCTGCACTGGTACCCATTCACATCATTGCTTAAGTGCTAATGCCTCACCTCCCCCATGGTTCAGCGCCCTATTCGCTGGGTTGAACCATGAAATTGGTTCTAGCTGATTGGGCCACAGGTCACAGTCTTGGATCCATCCACTGTGGTATCTGACTGACCCTGGCCCCATGTCTACTAGGTTTTCCGATAGCCTAGCGGCGCCGCTTACGACTGGAGGGTTTTCCTCCGCGTCGGTTTCCGAGGTAGATTGTGCGCCAGGCTCTGCAGTTGCCATGGCTCGAGGGGATTTAATAGATACTTTGCTCTCATGGATTTCTCGTTCAACCAAAGTTCCTCTACACTCCTTACCCCTCCTATTTTATATCTAGACGAACTTTCGCGTTGCTTTCAGTTTGGTTTACCTACTTCACCTAACCTATTTAGTAATGGATAGGACTTAGTCCTCAGTATCCCCACTACTTAGGAGATTCCTCTCACTAAGAGCCGGTACGTAGAGATCCGGGTGTGCCTATTTTTCCTAAAAGGCTGTAGCTCCTCTATTTACCCCCACCCAGTGACGTAAATAGATTTGCGCGGCGCGCTACTTTGAACTCTAGAGTATAAAACGTTGAACTCGGGATGTCTTCTCCCTAAAGTTCGACCCTCTAAGACCGTTATTAGGCTGTATTTGGTTTGCTAAGAATTAATCCGTTTTGACTCTTCTAGTTAATCGGAATTTAACTTTACGTTACGGCGCTTAATTCGTTGCCCCTTAGCACTAAAACTGTCCCATTCAATTTAAAGAATAAAAAATAAAACTATTTCATTTATTTTTTACACATCGACAATGGTCCCATCTAATGTGGTCCCATAACAGAACAAATAAAAAATAAAACTGTTTCATTTATTTTGTATGAATAGGAAATGATCCTTTAACAGGAAAGAACAGAAAATAAAACTATTTCATTTATTTTCAGTGCACAGAATAAAAAATAAAACTATTCCATTTATTTTTTATGCATAGGAAATGGTCCCATCCATGTGGTCCCATAACAGGAAAGAACAGAAAATAAAACTATTTCATTTATTTTCAGTGCATGAAATAAAAAATAAAACTATTTCATTTATTTTTTATGCCTAGAAAATGGACCCATTGGTCCCATCTGGGGTGTCATGTCGACCGGTGTGGCAGTTCGCTGAGGCGTCGCGTCGCTCGCTGTGGCCGAGCCAACCCCTTTTTATCGCCTTCCCCTCAGCAAACCCCCGGCCCTACTAGTGCCCTCTTTTGCCGTACGGACGAACGCCAGTTGCCCGTCAGCGGGGCGGATGTTTTGACCTATACTAAAAAGGAGTTGCTTTTGAAGCTTCCCTGATTAATTTTAGTTTATAGAGACACACACACTCTCCGTCTAAGGAGAAGCCCTCGCCCGGATCAGGGAACCCGAAGGCGAGACAAGAGGTTAGATTCACACTACACCAGACGTCCCCAAAAACACGGGCTCTTATCCCCCTGTATATGACAAGCACTGCCCGAGGGGATCTTTAAAACCAATGATTTTTCTTTAGTACTCACGGTCTCAGCCGTCCTCCCAGGGTCACGGAGGTCCCTTCCTTCTCAAGGACGCCCGCCTTGCCCTTCTTGGTCGCCGGACTGAGAGAGGGGGATGCTCAGAGGCTCTGACCAGGCCGGGCGGATAGGGAAATGCACTCCCACTAGGAGATAACAGGAGGTCTGCGTGTCCAAGTCGATCCCCGCCGGGAGGCAACTCTCCACGGGCGGTTAAAGAGGAGTCGCTAACCCCCGTAAGGGGGGAAACCCCACCTGCTTGACAGCGGGCGGTACGATCCCAGAGAAAATAAAGAACTGGCAAAAGTTGGCTCCCCTAGTCTAAAATCAGACTCAGGTGGTTTTTATTATTTTGTGACAAAAGCAGAAATTAAAAGCAAGTGGTCCTTTACAAAATAAAACAAAAAATACAAATAAAGATAAAGCCTCCGCTCTAACAGAGGTATTTAAGGCTGCTTCTCTTTTCCTCCTGGCCCTGTCTCTCCCACACTCATAAACGAGCAGGTAATCTCCTTCTTCGATGTCGAAGAGGGTAAATAAATCTTCCCCACAACGCAACGAAGAGAGCGTCTGGGTAAAAACTAAGAGAGAAGAGCACTTTTTTGGCCTCTGTATAACAGAGGTATTCGAAGCCGCTTCTCAGAGATAGTCTTTTTTCTTTTTTTTCCTCCCTCACTCAGCGAGTGCAAGGGAACCCCTCTCCAGCTGGGAGAGTGATAATGAATCTTCCCCAAAACACAGAAAGTGCAAGGGTAGATGGAGAAGGCTTCATGGTATCCCGATGCCACGTAAAGCACTCGGTAAAAGAGCCCGAAGGAAGCCCAAAAGGGACCCAAAAGAGGGGCTCACCCGAAAGGGGCCTCTACTCGGCAAAAACACTCATATTTATACACAAAAAACATTTTACTCCTCCCAAAGTTATCAAAAGGGACGTACTATATGTACTTCCCTATCCTTGTAAGGTAATGTAGGAAACACTTCACAAATTACGTTACAGTAATGAACTTCATGAACTCTACAGCTCGTGTGCTGTGTATGGCCACACACGTACCTTCAAGACGCACACACACACAGCTGCATGCACCCATCAAGGCTGCAGCTCCTGCCTGTGCCCTTCTTATCTGTCTAGGTACTTTCCTACACCTTACAGTTTCTTAAAGAAAGCTCTTTCTGTCCTAAAATGCAAAAACAGATCAGTATGTAAGCAAAAGACAGATTTAATATATAAGCAAGATATATGTTATTTTTTGGGGGGGGGGTTTCAACACACACACTCTAAGCAATGATATAGTTTGCTTTTCAAAACACATCTATCTAAGTGATTATATGGTTATCTTGTTAATACTGACAACGCTATATATGATGTAAAGCAAGAAATGACATGGATTCTGATATTTCTTTGTTTTTGAGTTTTCATCTGGCCTTGCGGACAACAACAGTAGTCTTTTTAGGGTTAGGGTTAGGGTTAATTTCGCTTCCGTGAACCGGTCCTACGAGAAACCAGTGCATGCAAAAGGTATGTATTGAATGTAAACAAACCGGCATTGGGGGAATACACATGCTATCTCGCCTGCAGTCGGAATGGAAGGGGTTTGATGCAAATTAGCGACAGTCGGCGTTAAGGGGTTAATTTTACCATTTTGTAAAGAATTTTACCATAAATGCCTGTTGTCGCTAATTTGCATCATACCTAAATTTATATCTATTCTATATGCTATAGACAAATTAACAATCTCAACTTAATTTAGCATAAGCTTGGAGCCAGAAACTGCTAATAAAACATAGACAATACATTTTTTTATATAATTGTGAATGAATTGAGGCATCACGGGGATAACCGGCAGCCGCGAACTGTGCTGCAATGTAACCCTATAGGACAAATGTGCACCGTTATGTTGTTATCACCATTGACATGTTCAGATTGTTATTATACCAAATACCAAAGTCACCTTTAAATTAAACAAATTAGTTTTATTTTTCAGCAGAATTATTTTTTTCTTACTGAAGTAAAACTTAATTTTTCACAAGATTTCTGTAACATAAGTAATATATCTTGTATGTCATCCTCTAAAGCAGTGTTTCTCAAATCGGGGTATGTGTCCCCCTAGAGGACTGCAGGGGGTACGTGACATTTTTTGCTAAATGTTTTGCAGTTCCAAGGCTGTAGTTACTTCTACTGTCTTTTTTTTCGCTTTTTTCAAAGTTTTCAACGTTGTTTTTGAAGTTTGTCACCTTTTTCTGAAGGTTTTGTCATTTGTTTTGACCTATTCTTGCCTTTCTTCCATACTTTACTCTTTTTTTCTTCAAAGTTTTGATCTCTTTTCAAAGTTGTTTTCAGTTGTTTTCAAAGTTTTTATCACTTTTGTCGCCCTAGTGTTGCCTGCCTTCTTTCTACTGCTTTTTTCCGGTTTTTATTACTATTTTCGACCTATTCATGTATGGAGCTAAAAGAGTCTCAATAAAGATAAATGCACACACTACATTCACATATGCACACACAGGATTCCTACATGCACACACGATTCATAAATACACACACAGGATACACAAATGCGCACAAAATTCACAAATACACACACAAAATTTAAAAAGCACAGAAGATTCATAAATGCATACAAAATTCATAAATGCACACACAATTCAGAAATGCAAACACAATTTACAAATGCACACAAGATTCAGAAATGCACAGGACAAGATTCAGAAATGTATTTCTGATGCACACACAAATATATCTTGATTTACAAACTCCTTGCGGTCTGTGAACTTCACTGCATTTGTGTGTGAATTTTGAGACTGCCCTGACGTGGCTCGACATACAAATGCCTTTTTTTAAACAGGGAATGATCTGCAACCAATCAGATATCTCCCTTGTTTTAGCCAATCACAAGAACGCACCCCACGTGGCATACATCACGATTTGGGAGGTGCCTGAGCCCGTCCACCATTTTGCATACCTACACTATCGGTAACCAGGGGCAACCATAGACTGTATAGGGGGCAACAGTGTGAACGCTGCATTTCAAAACACTTGACGAAATGGATGTGGAACTGTGAACTGGGCTGTTTAATTTGTTTTGTTGAGATGGAGAAAGTGAATCAGGGTCAGTCTGCTTGCAGGAGGAGAATATTCCGTCGGCAACTTTGGCCACAACGTGCGAAGGTAGGTAACGTTACCGACACTGATAGGCTATCATTTTCTTTTATTCATCCCATGTCAATAAATTAAAAACTTTTCAAACTTTCATGTTTGTACTTTGTAGTTGTCATAACACTTACTGGTAAGGAGAATTGCATTAATTAATCTTAATTACATTAAGTTACAGTAGCTAACAGTTTACATTAGCTAGCTTGTAGTTTACTGCATGTATGTAACATTAGCTCATTGTCCATTAGCTTCTAGCTTTCAAACAAATGCAGTGCAAAATATGATCAGCAACTACAACAAGGTAAACGCTACCAGCTAATGGAGGTTGCCATAGGCAGTATGATATGCAGTAAACTGCAAGTGAGAAAGGTTAAATAGTACTGTAAACGCACAAGCTACAATGCTACAACCAACATAAGAGCTAGGTGTAGCTAAGTGTGTTAAATGGTCAACAGTTGTCAGTTAAGACCATGATAAATAAACTACACCACTACACAGTTACATGAAGTACCTTCATGTTACAGTATGCTTAAATATACTTGTGATACAATTCTGATCTTACCAGGACAGGTTGGATAACTAGACTAACCTAAAGCTTTCTCCTTGTCTGCAGTCTGGAAGCAACACCATCATCGGCAGCTGAGTCTGGTCACCACTTCATGTTGAATATACTTGTGTACAGTATATAGTCATGTTTGAATAAATGTTATAATAAAGATACACGTTTCGTTAATGTCTTTTAAGAGCTTGTATACCTAACTAGTTATTAAAACAGGTAGCATCTGAGTATAATTATTCAGCTAGAAGTTTCCTGTGTCCAGGTCACAATTTGAGGGAAAGATAGACATTGAAAAACTGTTTACATTATATATATATATACGCCCAACAACTTAAAGACACAGACAAATCAGTTAATTTGATGCATTTATTTTTTGAATGGCAATCTCTAATATAGCAAATAATCTATTCAACATCTTTCCTTGGCCTCTGCCTCCCTGCTTGTCTTTTGCTTTCCCTCTCCTCATCCCCTTCTGGTGTTGCTAGTGTGACGGTCCTTTGTGCGTCAGTCTCACTATGTTGTGTATGTGGAGCTGCATCTGCACATGGGGAAACCAAGCTGAATCAGGATAGGCATGTCGACATCACGGACAGAGACATAAACAGCCCACAGCAGTTATCAGGAGTTCTGCTTTTTTTATTAAACTTATTCAACTGTGATCGTATAGTGGAATGGTTATTTTTAACAAAAGTATAGTGAGACATGTTTTACAATACTTTGTCTATTTCACAGTAAAATAGAATAAATTAAATCCTCAGCTTCTAAGGCATTTCTGCTGTATAAAAATACAGTATATGAAACAGTACAGTGTCTTCAACACCGGAATATAGCTCTTATAGTATAAAATATAGTAACATTATACATTTGTCACATAACAAAAGTCAACATCAAATTCAATAACAGTTACCTGCACATGGGGAAACCAAGCTGAATCAGGATAGGCATGTCGACATCACGGACAGAGACATAAACAGCCCTACACAACGCACAGTAAGTCAGACGGAGGAATAGCATTAGAAGCCATGCAAAATAAGCTACATTTAGCATTCAGCTCTGAGCCTAAAACTAATAACTCACTCGACGCCAAACAAACGGCATTCATCTCTAAATTACATCACAACAAAAAATACAGTAAAATAAAACATTGTGTTGTGGGTTTTAAAGCATTTTGCCTAATATTGTCTCTGCAGCGTTTTAACATGCGACTTACCACAGCAGTTATCAGGAGTTCTGCTGTGGATTACCCATAATTCATTACTTTTAGCGCCACGGCGCAATGTGAAAGTGACGCTGGTAGACGGCGCTGTCCCCATTTAAGCAGCAATTTAACAGAACCTCTATACAACCCATTACACTAGTGCAGCCTCCGTTTGTTCTTTAGTCCCTGTTAAAAGACAGCAGCAAACACAAGACAAATGTTTACCGTTATGAATGCTATAACGTAACGTTACGGAACGTTATAATCTTTACATGGGAAACTACGTATACATTTTAGCTTCCATTTAACGTTGCTAGTGAAGTAAACAAGGTGCAGCTTTACTTCCCATCCTGCAGCTACAACTGATAAACACACATTTCTATATCACTGCTAACGTTATGCATATACAGTAACGGCTTATAAAAAGAGATGAAAATGCCACCAGACATTAAACTTTTTGAGAGATTTTAAGAGAACTTACCCGAATGAATATGCAGAGAACACACTCTCATTGACTGGGATATTAGGTCGAAAGTAAAGTCCTTTCTTCTAATTGCAGCCACCCGATAAATCCGACGTCTCTAGAATAAAGACCTCCGCAACCAACATAAACAATGAACGTGCAGTTCAAAATGGCGGAAGGGGGATCTCTGGGGGCGGGGCGCTGTGCCGTGACGACATCTCCTCATTCTCAATTGGCTTATAAGTAAACAATCCCCCACGTGGGGTGCGTTCTTGTGATTGGCTAAAGCAAGGGAGATATCTGATTGGTTGCAGATCATTCCCTGTTTAAAAAAAGGCATTTGTGCAGTTCACAGACCGCAAGCAGTTTGTAAATCAAGATATATTTGTGTGTGCATCAGAAATACATTTCTGAATCTTGTCCTGTGCATTTCTGAATCTTGTGTACATTTGTAAATTTTGTTTGCATTTCTGAATTTTGTATGCATTTGTGAATCTTCTGTGCTTTTTAAATTTTGTGTGTATTTGTCAATTTTGTACGCATTTGTGTATCCTGTGTGTGTATTTATGAATCATGTGTGTGCATGTATGAATCCTATGTGTGCATATGTGAATGTAGTGTGTGCATTTATCTTTATTGAGACTCTTTTAGCTCCATATTCATGCCTTACTTCCTTATTTCTACTGTCTTATTCCAAGGTTATGTCGTTTTTCTCACCTTTTTTCATCAGCATTTAAATGTTTTCCAGGTACAAGGCTGTTGTTTAGTAAATCTATCGCTGACATCACTGTATTCTTCCTCTTTATATAGACTTTTTTTTTCTACCAAAAATTATTTGCACTAGTACATAGCTTAAAAAAACTGTTCAAAGGGGGTACATTATTGAAAAAAGCTTGAGAACCACTGCACAAGGATTGATACTAGAAGTCTGATGTTTATTTGTTGTTGTCTTGGTGCCCTTAAACAGAATTCCTGTGGTTATTTGCTGCACTGAAACATGTTTTTGGCCATATTTGGTCAACAAAGAAAACAGATCAAAGTAGAAAACAAGCATTCTAAATGTTTGACAGCAATTCCTGCTAATTCACTATGACTCAGGAAGATTTTGCAGTTTCTCTGTCCTGGGGCCTCATTTATAAAACTGTGTGTAGATTCTATTCTGAAAGATTTTGTGCGCAAAAAAGTCAGAATTTTTGTACGCAAAAACAATATTCTGATTTTATAACACCTTGCGGCGCACACTTCTCGTTATAAATACGGACGTGTGTTACCTTATGTGGTCGTGCACGAGCCTCACGCTCCTCCCAAGGTCGTCCCATATTTGTCTTAATAAGGTCCATGTTAATCAATCAATGAATATTCCAGCCTTGAAAGGAGCCCTTGATCACCAATCACGAAATGGAAAAATGGGGAAGAAACACGATTCAGTGATTGTGAGATCGATGTGCTCCTAACAGAGGTAGAACATCAAAACAAAATCCGGTTTGGAAGCCTTAACTCTTGTGTAGTGTTCATATTTTTGTTACACAGCCTTAATACTTAACAGATTTAGCTCAATTACCAATGATAAATACATAATTTATGGTTCATATTTGCCATTTACCCCTGTGAGATCAAATATGATCATTTTCATTTTTTGTGAGAAAGGAAATTCAAATTTTAAAAAGGTAAAAAATAGAAACAAGATTTTGGATCATTATTGGTGCAAAACAGGTGAAAGTGCTTGAAATGTGACAATTTGGTAACTTGTATGGTAACTGTGTGGGAATAGCAGGTGCAGAAAGACAACATTCCCACAAACAGACACCTACAATCAGACACGACCACATAAAGACGCACACACACACACACACACAAACACACACATATATACATCAAACAAACAACACATTTCACGGGGAGAGGCAGGGGAGAGCAGCGGAGGAAAAGCGCATTTCCTCCGCTGCACGGTGTGGGAGGAGCCCCTGCCTCTCCCCGTTGCTGGCAGGCTCTCGCCGGGCGCCGCGACCGGCTCTGGGTCAGTTTAGCAAGAACGGGATTGTTGGGTTCAGGAAAACAAAAACTGGGTTAGGTTCGGAAAACGGGCATACCATCGGAGTTAACTAAAACGCAGTCTACAAAACCTTGGGAGCATTACGCACGATCACACGTGTGGTCAAACGTTTGCGGAAAACTGGGAACATTTTTATGCATGGAAATTCTTTATAAATCCGACTATTGCGAGGAATGTTGCAACGACAAATTTCACCCTGCTTCACGCAACTTTTTCTTGCGTAACAGGTTTTATAAATGAGGCTCCTGGACTTTGATAGTCTTGAACTATCAATTAACCTCACAGACAACAGGAGATTGCAGAACAAGACCAAGAAGATGTGTTTGATATCTGTGTGGATTAGCATAACAGAGTTACCATGATGTAACGATTGCTGTCTCTCTCTCTTTCTCTCTCTCTCTGCGCAGCTGAAGAAGAAGCAGGTTTACGTTGAGAAGGTGGAGAGGATGCAGCAGGCTCTAGCTCAGCTTCAGGCAGCCTGTGAGAAGAGAGAACAACTCGAGCATCGACTCCGTACTAGACTGGAGAGAGAGCTGGAGTCACTACGCATGCAGCAGGTAACACTCCAGACCTGTGCTAATTAATGATCAGATAGACGAGTGCAGATTTTGTGCGCAAAAAAGTCAGAATTTTCGTACTCAAAAACAATATTCTGATTTATAACACCTTGCGGCGCACACCGGTAAGCACTCTTCTCTTTATAAATACGGATGTGCGTTACCTTATGTGGTCGTGCACGAGCCTCACGCTCCTCCCATGGTCGTCCCATATTTGTCCTAATAAGGTCATGTTAATCAATCAATGAATATTCCAGCCTTGAAAGGAGCCCTTGATCACCAATCACGAAACGGAAAAATGGGGAAAAAACACGATTCAGTGTGTGTGAGATCGATGTGCTCCTAACATAGGTAGAACATCGAAACAAAATCCTGTTTGGAAGCCTTAAGCCTTGTGTAGTGTTCATATTTTTGTTACACAGCCTTAATACTTAACAGATTTAGCTAAATTACCAATGATAAAGACATAATTTATGGTTCATATTGGCCATTTACCCCTGTGAGATCAAATATGATGTAGGTGATGTAGTCTCACATCGCCAGCCCTATCTCCACAGCGCTGTGGAGTAAGGTCTGGCTCCACTACACACAGTGTTGTATAAAATACTAGAAAGCAAAGTATCATACTAGAAAAAGACTTTGGTAGAAGTGAAAGTTACCTTTTAGAATATTAATTAAGTAAAAGTCTTAAAGTATCTGATATATACTGTACTTAAGTATCAAAAGTAATTTTCTGATATTTAATATTCTTAAGTATTTGAAGTAAAAGTAAAAGTTTTTTTTTTTTAAAGCAAGCGGTTAGAACTTTTATTGTGGCTTTCTTATAGTAAAGCATAAAGCATATTCAGGGTTCCCATATCTTCTTAATCTCACTCATCAAATCAAAATCACATTCTTTTCTAGGACTTTTCAGACACAATTATCTTAAGTTCAAAGAACAAACAGCATATTTTTAGAGCTGACATCAATGTACAGAAACATTTCTTGCAACACGGGTGTATGTGACGTTATCTTCACCACTACCCTGTTCACAGAGTTCACCACTATCGTCGGGGTGGTCGCAGGGCTCAACATAAAAAAAATCCCCACTGGCCCCCGGGGCCAGTAGATCAGAGTTTTGCTGGCCTCTTCTACATTTTTACTGCCCCTGAAAGAAATATCATAGGTGTGATTGGAAAAGGACAAAAAAGCAGGAAAATATACGCCGCACCTATGCTTTAGAAAATGGTTCTAACCCAGCTAGCCACTGCCACTGGATGTTGTGCCATTAGCAGCAAAGCTAGACTAGGGGTCATCTACTACATTTTTCCAAGGGCTTTCTTACTAAATTAATGCTATATTTTTTACATTAGTAAGGAAACCCCTAAAAACATGGAAAATCCATAATGATAACTAGATAGGCTACTTAACTAGAAAATGATCTCAGATTAGTCCTGTATGCCTAATTTGAAATAAGACAATGTTGTTGCTAAATAATACATCAAGAATGAAGAACGCGTCATTCACGTGCATATTAAGTAGCCACATGTATTTGTTTTGGTCTTAAAATACCTCCATAGGTTTACCGCTCCAGCGGAGAGGATGGCTCGTTTAGACAGCAGCTACGTTTACAAGAGTTTGTCCAAAGTTCAAGATTGGTTGCAAATTAAGACAAACAGTTAGACTACAAACTGACATCTTTCATTTTAGCTCGTTTGTAAAGTCGCTATTTGCAGAGTAGAGCTGTGTTTGCACAGCGCGGTGGACGAGAGTGGACAGCGCAGACAGAGCAGACTGTAATATCGGTTTCTACGTGTTTCTGCCTGTAGAACAGGTACGTGGGTTATTGATAAGTATTGACTCTTTAACCATGGAGGTTTTATTGTAGGCTACCTACTTACAGTAACGAGTGTAGCGTTAGTTCATCTGCGCCATCGGCGGTAAATAATCCTCTGTAACGTTTCCAGTCAGTAGGCTACATGTGCTGCGTGAAATAACGCTAACACCGTGACTGTGGCTGCAACCAGCCCGACATACGTTTTACTGGGCCATCGGGCCATTGCTTATGTCGAGCCGCTTGGGTCTACGATAACGGGAGGTCCTCCAGTAGGTGCTCGGTTCCTGGCGGTTTCGCGGTTGTGCGCGTCCTCCTCCTTTAGCAACAAACAAGCGCGGAAATAGACCGTGCGGCGTGCGGAGTGTGCGTAATGCAATCTAGGAGCAGTGATTCGCCAAACCTCCCTTATTGCAGTCACACACATTTCTTCTAATTTTTTTTTTTAGTAACGAGTAACGAAGATGCTTAGTGGAAATATAATGGAGTAAAAGTATACATTTTATCTAGGAAATGTAGTGGAGTAAAAGTGAAAGTTGACATAAATTTTAATAGCGAAGTAAAGTACAGATACGTGAAATTTCTACTTAAGTACAGTAACGAAGTATTTGTACTCCGTTACATTACAACACTGACTACACATACATTCCAGTATAGGAGAAAAAACGCTCTGGGTTGTTTGCATTTCTTTAAACCAATCACAATCGTCTTGGGCAGTGCTAACCTCCAGACGCAGAGACAGGAACTATTCACCATTTCACACACACTGTGGCCAAGGCTGCCGTACGAGGTGGTACGTGCTCATCAGATAAACATTCATACAGCCATGACGCAGCATCGGAAGCAATTTGGGGTTCAGTGTCTTGCCCAAGGACACTTTGACATGGAACTGCAGGGCAAGGGATTGAACCACCGACCTACCGATTGATAGACGACTGTTCTACCACCTGAGGTACAGCCGCCCCGTGTGTGTATACAGTAGCATACATGAAAGCAAAACTACAAACATATGTAAACCATAATATCATTTTTAGAATACATGTGTGAACATGTGTGTTTTGTGTGTGTGTGTGTGTGTGTGTGTGTGTGTGTGTGTGTGTGTGTGTGTGTGTGTGTGTGTGTGTGTGTGTGTGTGTGAGATGGCTCTCCTTCCTTCTATTCTTTGCCCTTGTCCTCTTCCAACTGGTCCTCCTCTTCCTCCTCTGTTTCCTGAAATAGCTTATGGTTTTGGAGATTTGGTGTGTAGTTTTGCTCTTTGAATGAGAGGTTTAAAAAATTGTGTGACATAAAGATTTAGGGCCCTATCTTGCACTCAGCGACATTGCCTTTGTACACCGTGTGTATCATTCCTATTTTGCACCCGACGCACAGCGGACTTTTCCCTCAGACGCACGTCGGTAAATTAGGGAATGTATTTGCGCTCCCGGGGGCGGTTCAGCGAAAAGAGGAGGCGTGTTCCAGCGCAAATGTTACGTGGTGCTATTTTGCAGTTTCAGAAAACAATTCCGCCACTGACCAGGAAAAACCTGGTTTAAAGTCAGTGGTGCTAGTCTAAAGTCAGTAGCGCGTTATTCAGATGCTATTTTAGGGACGAATGCTTGGCCATAATGTAGCGTGTGCACAACGCGCATACACTTCTCTCATCTACAGCAGTTCACATTTTTGAAAACCATACATAATTACAAAGAAAAATATTACTGAAAATGCGCTTCAGGTGTTTGGATAGATCAGGAGCGCACTTTACAGTACAATCCTCAAAAAGTCCCAGCATTCTTTGTGGCTTGTTGTGTTTTACACAACACATCCATGAATCATGGATGTGTTGAGGACATAAATGAGGAAACATTAGAGGACTTAAGGAGACGTGATGTTGAACTACGGCGGGATTGGACACTCCGGCGGAATCTGGTCCGGGAGTAATGCGCGATGCGCTCCTGGTGGAGCGGGTGGACGGAGATGGAGTGGGGGGGAGGAGGAAGGGGCACAACAGGAGCAGGTGGTGCGTTTGGAGGCCTACGCTGCATGGCTGCAGCAATCCTCTCCAGACTTGAGGAGATGCGCCCGAGGGGCCGCAGCAACATCGCCGGCAAATCCGCCGTCATAATAGCAGTCCGCCACGGAACAAGCGCGCCTGCACTTAAAGGGAATGTGAGATGACGCTCTGATTGGTTATTTTCACGTTACGCCCAAACCACACCTAGCTACTTTTGAGATTGAACATGCCCCTGGTGAATATGTGTAGCATTTTGATTGCTTGTGTTTGGAAAAGGAAAGCAAGTCACTTCCTGTCAGATTTTTGTGTCTTAAGTAGAGAATTGTGTTTAGTGTTTTGAAAAGTGTTTTATGCAATTGGAAACTGAGTGAAAGGCTTATGGTTTTGGATATTTGGTGTGCTGTTTTGCTCTTTAAATGAGAGGTTTCAAAATCACAATCAATGATGATCAATTTATCTAACAACCAAATCATAATTTTAATACAATGGTGTCATGTGAGTCAACCAGTGTATTTGACTACGTCATTTTGTGTTTGTATAGCATTAAAGTTCAAGAAAGGATGGTTCTAAGAAAAGATTTTTAATTTAAATTTTCAAAGCAGATGCACTACCCTATAAAATCACCCCAGTAATTCAAGAATGATTAATTATTTCCAAACAGCCATTCATGTCATCTGGTAAAAATTCATATATTTTTTTATATCGCAGGAAAAATAATATTGCAATGTCAGTTTTAATCAACCCAGGGCCAGCGGTCGTTGTGGTGGCCTCGTGAATGTCCCCTGTGATGAATTCTCCTCCTTTGAAGTAAACTCAGCAGCCTCCATCCCATCATATTTGCAGTCATTTATTGCCCCCTAAAACCAACTGGCAGTTTTTTAAGAGAACTCCCAGAATTTTTATCCTCTCATGTTTTAAATTATTAAGTTGTTCTCTGTGGGGATTTTAACATCCATGTTGATGATTCCACTAATGTCCATGCTTCTGATTTTTTAAACATCACCACCTCTTTTAACTTTATGTGTGTGGACAAACACATAACCGTGTTCATACATTGGACCTTGTATTTACCCTGGCTGTAAATATAACTTCTGTGGACCTATTGGACATGACTGTATCGGATCACACATATAGTTTTTACCTGTGAATCACCTGTATTCAAAACTGTCTTTCCCCGCTTCTCGTGTGCTCGCATCCTTAATGAGCAAAGCATCTCAAAGTTCATTGTGTGCACTGTTTGATAGTTAAAGCCAACATTTGTCTGATAACTCTCACACCAATGATCTGGTCAATCATTTTAATTAATTTGCTTTTTGTCATTGAACAGTATGGCTCCTCTCAAGGTTAGATCTAAATCCTCAGAAAGAAAGCAACATTGGATGAATGACAATATCCGCACTTGAAAGAATGTCTGAAAGCTGAGCGCAGATGGAAAAAAGTCTAGTCTCCAAGTATATTATGATATTATGAAGGAGCAATTATTCCTTTACAACAATATGGTAAAGGATGCGAGGAAACAATATTTTTGAGAACTAATTTTTGCCAATAAACATAATCCTTGATTGACTGTCGATCAGCTGGTAAATCCAGCCCCTCCTTGTGCCCCAGTTGAAAGTGATGAGTGTGAAATATTTTCATCTTATTTTACTGACAAAGTGGAGTCAATTAAAGTGTCTATTACCCCCGATCCCTCATATCCTGATGTCCTTCACTAGCATCAACACAGTTTTAATCAGTTTTATCATATTACCATGGCTGAACATTTACAAACGGTATCACATATGTGTCTTCAAGCCCACTTGATGTGATACCCCCAAAGTTTTTACTAAAAGTAATGGAATCTCCTTGTTTGCTTCAGTTCCTTGTCAAATGGTTGTGTCCCTGATTATTTTAAAACTTCTTGTGTAGACCCACTGCTAAAAAAGCCTATTTATAATATATATATTATTTATATTAAAAATAAAATAGTATCCAAGCAGCTTCTCTCAGCACTAGAAAACAACAAGTTGTTTGAAGAGTTACAATCTGGTTTTCCAAAGCATCACAGCACTGAGACTGCCTTGCTTAAGGTCACTAACAACCTTTTAAATTGCTGATGATGGCATGTGCTCTATCCTTTTACTCCTGGACCTTTGCCACGATCAATCACAGCATCCTGTTAGACAGACTGAGGCATTGGGTGGGGATATCTGGTACAGCTTTAGAATAGTTCTCTTCTTAATGGTTAAATAGGAGGTTATGTGTCTCTGTGTATAACTATGTCTCTACATTTTCTGCTGATGTTGTACCGCAGGGGTCAGTTTTGGGACAAATTTTCTTTTCTTTATACATGGGCACATTATTCATAGACATGGTGTTTTTGCCTCCTGTTTTAGCCTCTCGACACTGGCTGCCAGTATGTTTTAGAATAGATTTTAAGATTTTACTGATCACTTTTAACAGTCCCATGGCATGAAAATTTGTCTTTATGAGGTTTTTTAACATTAATATGCGTTCCCCCAGCCTGCCTATGGTCCCCCAGTGGCAGGAAATGGCGATAGGTCTAAACCGAGCTCTGGGTATCCTGCTCTGCCTTTGAGAAAATGAAAGCTCAGATGGGCCGATCTGGAATCTTCTCCTTATGAGGTCATAAGGAGAGAGACATCATGGCTTTCAAACGAGCAAAGTGGCAGTTGGTCAAGGCCACACCCCCACCCTCCACCTTTCCCACCCCTCTCTCCTCCTCAATAGCTACAGACACAGAAATGGCACATACTAAGGAAAGCTCATTGTGGGACTAGCTCTAGTGGCTGTAATTCTGCACCAAGGCTGAATTTGGGGAAAAAGACTTCTGATACAGTATTAGGGGACCACTAAGGTCTATATAAAAGCATGCAAAGAGCACCATGTTGTGGGACCTTTAGGCTCTTCACGGCCTCGCACCTATGTATATTTCTGACCTCCTGGTACCGTACATGCCGGTACGTACTTTGAGATCCTCGGGCAGAGGTCTTTTGTCTGTTCCAGAGAGCCGGCTAAAAACTAAAGGGGACAGAGCGTTCTAAGTCAAGGCCCCGAGGCTCTGGAACCTACGAGAGGATATTAGGTCAGCTGAGTCAGTGATCTCCTTTAAGTCCCTTCTTAAAACATACTTTTATCGGAGAGATTATAATAATAATAATAAATTATTATTATTATTATTATTATTATTATTATTATATTGTGTTTTCTATTTTTGTAATTGGTGTTGTGTATTGCTCCACTACCCATGGGTGGGGGCGGGCAGAGAATCTAAACTCTACCCCCTCTCTCTCCCCTTTCCCACCTAGCTGTCCTGTCAAACATTAAAGGCAGAAAAGCCCCAAAAAATAATCTTTAAATGCCTACATTTGTAAGGTAGCATAGCTAACAAAATATTTAATTTTGAATCCACAAATGACAGAATTCTTCTCCTATGTTCTGTCTCCCTTGTTCTTTCTGCTTCCCCTCTTCTTGTCTCTTTCGACCCTCCCAGCGTCAGGGAGGCACTCAAAGCAGTGGTGTAGTCCCATCAGAGTACAACGCCACAGCGCTGATGGAGCACCTGAGGGAGAAGGAGGAGCGGATCCTGGCTCTGGAGGCCGACATGACCAAATGGGAGCAGAAGTATTTGGAGGAGAGCGTGATGAGGCAATTTGCCCTGGACGCCGCTGCCTCTGTCGCCACTCAGAGGTACATGTGCATGACAGTTATTAAAAATTCTATTCAGATCAATCTGCTCAATTTCATTGGCATTAATTGATTAAATTAAAGGGGTGATAGAATGCAAAACCGAATTCATAGTTGAATAATGACAGTTCGGTGGGTAAAAAGGACATACATAGAAGCTCAAAATCCCATTGACACCCCAAGTACCTCATAGCAGGCCGGGGTCTGTGAAGGAAGGCAGGCCAGCGGGCGAGGCAGCAACACAGGCAGCACCGGCGCTGAACTCCGACACACAGTCGGACAAAATTTGCAATTAGCCATCCATTTTCGTAAAGCGGCCCACATTTGAGCTTTACATAGTTGATTTCTCGCATAAAAAAGTTTCAGAAGTGAATTTTGTAATGGAATAGCCCGATAAACAATGTATAACTTTGCAGTGTCTGAAATATGAGAGTCTCCCATGTGTTTCTATGTAGTTTGCTCAAACCAATCAGCACGTAGCTCATTCAGAATATAAATGAGCATACCATATTTGGAAGAAAAGCTCTTGTTCCAAATAGAGCCATATTCACAGGGTAGTTAAGGGCCTAATAAAATAGCATTCGGGCAATTTTCAGCCCAACCAATGTTACATACCCTATTAGGAGACCTTAAGGAACAGTGTAAAATACCCTATATAATCATTCTATCACCCCTTTAAGGAGATTACAAATGCTATATATCACAAACAGTATGCAGTTGAAAAAAGCCTTCAACACAATCAATCATAAAATAATAACCAATAAACTGGAACGGTCTGGGATCAGGGGGTTAGTATTGCACTGTGTGAAAACTTACAAGAGACAATTTGTGAAGTTGGGGGACTATTTATCATCATGCTTGGACATTGCCTGTGGCGTCCCCCAGGGGTCAGTATTGGGTCCACAATTGTTTCTTCTTTAATAAATTATATTTGAAAGGTTTTAAAACTATTAAAATAAGTATTATTTGCAGATGATAAATAGTTTTTGTTCTAGGGGAAATTCAAAGGAGCTACTGGATACTATTACTTCAGAAATGTGCAAATTAAAAAGGCGGTTTAACCGAAACAAATTATCTTTAAACTTAACCAAAACTAAAATCATGTTATTAACTGTAAAAATAGTACTCAAGTAGAGATACAGGTAGATGGTGTCGACTAGAGCTCTGCGTGGGACTTCTTTCTTAATCCCACTCCCGCAGTGTTTGTGTTCTGCTCCCGCCCGTTCCTGCAGCTTGTGTGTCCGGTCCCGCCTGTACCGCAAAGATTAGATTGATTGTCGATAGATTGGCGATTGAGTTTGTGTCTACTCCCCTACCGCAGGGAAACTAGTTATTTTTTTTATTTTAAAGATTATGTTTTGGGCATTTTAGGCCTTTATTTTGACAGGACAGATGAAGACATGAAAGGGCAGAGAGAGGGGGACTGACATGCAGCAAAGGGCCACAGGCCAGAGTCGAACCCGGGCCTGTGTAGAGGAGTAGCTCTCTATATATGCACGCCCGCTCTACCAACTGAGCTATCTGGGCGCCCGGAAACTCGTTATTTTACTGTGTAGTAATAAACAGAGTGCGATTTTTCTATCGGGGATGCGTGGGATTCACACCTTATTGGTCTATATATCCCTGCCTCTGCTGACTTATTTTTATCCCCGGTGGAGACAAAATGTAGCCTATCCCCCCCTCAAAGTGATCAATGCTACTTCACCAATAGAATATAAATGATAAACCTAAAATAGAAGTAAAGTTAAACAAAGTAAAGCGCTGTAAAGTGAACACATTGCTAGTTGTATTTAGTTGCTACAGAGCTCCGGGATGCCAGCTACCAGCGGCAGTTGTTTAGCCGCCAATAGGTGACTGTGACCTGGCTACAGACAGCGCCAGATGACGGTCCTTTCAGGGGCCATGGAAGTTGAGTTTAGCCAGAAAATGTGAGCGTTATGCGGCGAGTTAAGTTTAGGCAAGATGACTAGTAAGTAAGTTTAGGAAAAAGATCGTGGTTAAAAAACTCCCGTGGAATGAGCGAGTGTTTCCTGGGTGAAAGTATTTTGTTTTTGTGAACTCAGCTCTCCAACTTAAAAGCGCTGTGTTTTATGTTGACACCATGTAGTGCTATTTCATTTGGAGATTATTTTCCAATGGATATTGATGTTCATAAATAAGTGTTTTGACATGGCTGCCGAGTGACACTATATCCACGGTGGTATTGAAAGGGGGATTTAATTCTTGCATGTTTTGTTTTGTCTGCTTTTTTCACAGATCGCACCCTGGTAATAAATATGCATACCTGTCGGTAATAAGCAGATAGGATAGATCCATAAGGATAGATCCATAATACCGTTTACAGAGAACACACAAGTTCACTATTCTTAAAGTTGAAAACATTCAAATTCAGTGATCTGGTTCATTTTCAAATAGCACGAATAATGTATAAATCAATAAACAACCTACTCCCTGGCAATATTCAAAAATATTTTTTTTAAACATCTGTATCTGTTAAAAACTTTGTAAGTTTTTTCTAAGTCTTTCTAAGTGAGTGAAACTGTGGAACAGTTTCACTCACTTAGAATCGCTAAGGCAATGTCCAAGCATGACCCAGTTTAAAAAAACTTACAAAACTATGGTTTTCACAAGGTACAGGGAGGAAGGAGTGTTTTCATCAGGTGTCTCACAGATTTTTTTATTTTTTATTTACATTATTTATTTCTATGGTGAATATATACATTTGTAAATATGTATGCTTTCTTTTTTGCAGTGTGTGCATATATACATATGTAGCAAATTGTAAAGAACGTGTTAAAGATAGGATATTATATAAATATGAAGCCATTCACAAGGATTATTGTTATAGTAGGGGAAAACGGGTGGGTAAGCTTTTGCTTCTTCCTATTCCTTTTCGGACAAGGTAAATTAATATTGTGTTTTTGTTATTATAGCTTTTATTGTGTTTTTTTTTTACATGTTCGAAATGAAGCATTTATTCATTCTCTGAGCCATTGTTTCAGACACTGATGCCTCTCATATGAGGTTCAAGATTCATGTATTGTTATTCTACAACAACAGAATGAAAGTTGTAGTCCCTTTATGCTAGATGAGAAAAAAAACAAGACAAAAGAATTTTAAAGGAGAACTCCGGGCAATTTTTACGTTAATCTTGATCGCTATATGTATATGAGTACTGTCGATAGCAAAAAAAACGAGCCGAATCGGTGCTAGCAACACGCAGCTGCTGCAGCTAATGCCGAGAGCTCCCACTCAGCTAAAACGGCAGTTATGGGGGCATAAGATAAAGAGTGTCTTTGTGCCTCTTAACGGACACAAAATGCAATTAAAATGTCTGTGCAACATGAACAGGGCCCTTACATGACAACAAGATGCGTTTAGCAACTTAGCCATTGTTTAAATTCACCTTCCCTCTTAGCTGCTAGCTGCCGTCTGGGATGAGTGAGTGTGTTCAGCCATGCTCCGGTAATAATCATCACGCAGCAGTTCCATGTGTATTTGTAGCATATATATCCATTTTGTGTGCTGTCGTTGGTGAATATGAGTCTCTGCAGTGGCGAAATGTGTGGTAGTTTCCTTAGCCAGGCTAGCAGCCCTGACCGGCATCCTTCTACTTCCTCCCCGCCTCCCTTGCCTGCCGCTGCCGAAAACAATCCACAGGCGCCCGCTGGTCTGGTGGATGTCCTCCAGAGGACAGTTCATGCTTTCACGGCGAAATATTGAGGTACTTGGAGTTCCATCACGGCTGGCAGCCCACAGTACTCCATACCCGCGCAAAGTCACCGGTTTTTGGGCTAATGGCCTACCAAACGCCGCTGCCCTGACAGAGCTCCAGGGCCTGCAGCTCCCCTCTTCCAGCTAGCTAGCTAAATGGCCCGTGTGTGAGAGTGAGAGCGCGGTCAGCGAGCTTGTTACACCAGCAATCTCTTACCACGTTTGGTAGTCCATTAGCCCAAAAAAGGGTGACTTTGCGCGGGTATGGAGTGCTGTGGGCTGCCAGCCGTAACGGAGCTCAATCGAGCTCACAAGCAGGCCGGGTCCTGTGAAGGAAGGCAGGCCAGGCGGCGAGGCAACAACACAGGCAGCACCGGCCGCTGAACTCCGACACACAGTCGGACAAAATTTGCAATTAGTCATCCATTTTCGTAAAGCAATGCAATAGCATAGATCTGCGCGACCTAGATTCAGAAGACTACCTGATCTCAGGTCAGTTGTGTAGCCTATGTAAATGTTGGAGCGTGACCGTTCTCTTAATACACCCATGCGTGACAAAGTTACAGGTTTTGAGATGCTTACGTAAGCAACTAGCTTTGTTGAGATTCGCCCGTTTTCAGCAGCAGTTTCAAAATATGAGATTTTCAGAGTAAAGGGGTGTCAATGGGATTTTGAGCTTCTATGTATGTCCTATTTACCCACCGAACTGTCGTTATTCAACTATGACAGGGTAAAATCGGTTTTGCATTCTATCACCCCTTTAATAAATTATAACCAATATACAGCATTTGAATATGTACTAAATATGTACATTTATTTCATTAACAGAAGGAAGTGCACATCTTCTAGGTGAGAGAAGACTGTCTTGCAGTACAAGTTCTTTTAGAAAGTGACCATTATATTCTTCACTGAGCAATGCAAAATCTAAGAAGAAATCCATCATTCGTGGGGCACTCTAATCTCTGTTTTTTGTTTTTGACATCCAGTCAAAATCTACAGCCATGTCCTGTTTTTATTTCACTATCGTCACACATCCTCTTGGCTCCCACCATTTCTAAATTCTTTGTGAGTCTGATCCAATCTGTACAGTAATCTTTATTATTAATTTCTCACACTGTACTTAGTACACAATGTACTAAGTAACACATACTGGTTACAAGTGCCTATCACCTCGTGGTCATATGATGTAGCCACGCCCCCTTTTTATAACTTATGACCCGTTTCATGTAGACCCTTGTGTGAGGTATCATTGAACTCAGCAGAGAGTTCCTTATTCATTGGTGATGGTTTGGCCCGCCCCCTATGCTTAAGCTACGCCCCCTTTCATAACTGGTGTCCCGTTTAAGGTAGAGTCTTGTGTGAGGTATCATTGAACTCAGCAGGGAGTTCCCTTTTCATTGGTGACGATTTGCAGTGTCTGAGTCGCAAATGCACGGTCGCAAGGAACGCGCAAGCGCGAGGGTCCGTCGAATGCTGCTTGCAGCTTTAATTATTATTATTATTATAACAAGATGCATTTTCAACTCAGACATCCTGCCGCTAGCTCGCCCTGCTAGCTGCCAGCTGCATCATCTATTGTGTGTGACATTGATCTGGCATTGGTGAGTAGGAGTCTTGGCTGTGGCGATCTCTTACTGGTACGGTCGACAACAATCCAACAAGCGCCCGCTGGTCTGGTGGATGTCCTCTAGAGGACCGGTCATGCCTTCGCAGCAAAAAACAGTAGTTTATTTCCCCCCTCAAAAATAGGTAATTGAGCACTGTAGTGGTTATGACCATATCAGTGACTATGTAACTACATGGAAACGGACCAGATTATGTCTGTGGCTTGCACAGTGATAGCAGAGAAGGCTAGCTGTAGTCTCACGCTGAAGTCCCATGGGAATTCAGTTGTAGCAGCAAAAGGTAAACAGTAGTGTGCAGATCGGAGCGTAGTGTGTGAAGAGTGAAGATTGGAAGTGTTCACAAGGGACGAAGCTTGGAGTAAGAATAACTGTCCTCTGGAGGACATAGCCAGAACAGTGGGTGCTCGGTGGATTGTTGTCGGCCGTGGCAGGTGACGAAGGCGGGGAGAAGCAAGGATGCCAGGCGGGCCTGCTAGCCCAGCTAAGGGAACTATCACACAGATCGCCAAGCCTCCTACTCACCAACGCCAGATTGATCACACACAAAATGGATGAGCTACAACTACACACGGAACTGCTGCGTGTTGATTATCACCGAAGCCTGGCTGACTGCCAGACGGCAGCTAGCAGGGCGAGCTAGCTACTGGCAGGATGTCTGAGTTGAAAACGCATCTTGTTGTCACGTAAGGGCCCTGTTCATGTTGTACAGACATTTGAATTGTATTTTGTGTCTGTTAAGAGGCACAAGGGCACTCTTTAGATTATCTCCCCACAACTGCCGTTTTAGCCAAGTTGGAGTTCTGCATGTAGCTGCAGCAGCTCCGTGTTATTAGCACCGATTCGGCTCGTTTTTTTTCTTCTATCGACTGTACTAGCATATTTATAGCGATCAAGATTAACGTAAAATTTGGCCAGAGTTACCGTTTAACTGCGCTCGTTAAATTGGCGTCTTCTCCACATGGATGTAGCAGAAGCAAAGTATTAACAAGTATTAATGATCTAAATTTATAAATGTTTTATTTTATATTAAACTAAACTAATGATAAAATAACAAATTATAACATTACTAATAATGAGTAAACATTATAAATCATCATTTCATTGTTTGTTAACAGTAAAATACTATAAACTAAAGTTTAATTAACTATCAATTTATAATTTATTAGTGATGATTATCATAAAGTGTTAGCATCCAGTCTTGTGCCAACGCTCTGACATGCAAAAACCCTAACATTCCTGTTTATGTCCTGATAACCGTTTTCTAAACAGTTATTTATTTTAGGGAAACTCACAAACAACAACAATCAGTCTCTCATTCATTGATTTGCTCTCCGCCGATGGCTTGCATAGGAAAAAGTTAAACACAATTGAACTCTTACAGACGAGCACGACCGCAACCGTTTTAAGAGATTGCGCCCGCTTGTAGCTCCACCTGTCAAATTGCCCGTGCCCCCCTACCTGCCCACTAGCCTCTCATTGAAAATTAATTACCAGGCACATCAATTGCTTCCCTCTGAAAAAACCTTAATGGAGGCTCGTCCTGTTTTGCAGGGATACATCTGCAGCAGTGATAAGCCACTCTCCCAGCAGCAGCTACGACACATCAGTGGAGGCTCGAATTCAGAAGGAAGAAGAGGAGATTCTCATGGCCAATCGGCGCTGTCTGGACATGGAAAGCAGGTAAAGCACTTTCCACATACATGCAGCCTCCCTGAGACCTGGGCATATTAATATAAATGCATAGAGTCAAATAACAGCTTGGTAAATATTACTTTAACCTTGGAAGGTTATTATGTGAGATATATATATATATATATATATATATATTTTTTTTTATTATTTTTTATTTTTTTTCATTGATTTGTTTTCAGAAAACACGTGTGTGTGTGTGTGTGTGTGTGTGTGTGCGCGCAGAGAGAGAGAGAGAGAGAGAGATAACGGTGTTGTCTCGTGTTGGTTTGTTAACGAATTTAACATTTCCGCAGAGGTGTTAATTTCCATACAGGTTTAGTTTAGGCTTGACAGTTAATGATGTAGTAGGGGATTTGATTCATGGGGTATTTTGGCTAATGTTATTTGTTAGCAGTATACTTAATTAACCCGGGGTGAGTCTGACGAAAAGTGCTGTGTCTGCCCAGTTCCGCTCTGAGATTTTCTCGCATTGCACAGCGCTGTGAATGAATAATCTCCGAGATTACTTTATATTCTGCCTCTGGTTAGAAGTGGTGAATGTAGGCTACAGCTCACAGCAACTTAATACTATATAGTGCCTGGCTTTTGTTTGATATTTAGTATTGGCAAATGGCTTCTTGTTGAGTTTCCTCTTAGCGAAAAAATAGACACGGAAAAGCATAGCACCTTTTTTTCGCCAACCTTATTCCACACAACAGTCGCGATGTTCCTTTCAGCTATCCGCCCATGCTCCAGGAAAGTGAAGAAAAGTAAGTTTGGTATATCCAGCAATCATGTAGCTAACGTTGGAAGCAGGAAAAGAGTCAAAGGCGGTAACACCCCACCCCACCCACCGCTGTTGTAAAGCATTCTGCATGTGGCGTCTGCATGTGACGTGCAGGTTACCATCCCACCAAACATGGACAATGATGTGACTCAAAAACAGTGTCTGGTAGCCTGCCTATAAGTGGCATCACGCTCTGCCTGCCACTTGTTGTCTATAGCTGGTTGTGCTTTGCATATGTGGGATTCATAAACGTCCTTAAATTCGGGAATTGTCGTTTGTTTATTCAAAGGTGTATTGAGAGGGGGTTATAGCCGATTCTGTTGTTTGTCCTGGGACCAGTGGTCTCTGGCACGGACCAGTGGTCCCAACCACTAGGGGCGCTAGAGACACTGGTTGCGACCAGCTCCTCAGTGGTCTTCCCTGTGGTCCCTGTGGTCTGTGAAACAGCTTGAGTATTTTCTCCCCTTTCCTCTCGTTTTGGCAGCTCTGTTAGCTGGATAAATGTCAGAGATCACAATTTTTTGTCTATAAAATACACTATATCATATATATTATGAATATTATTGTTATTATTATTGATAATGGAGATCCGTGTGGTCAGGACCAGCTGGTCTCTGGCACGGACCAGTGGTCACAACCACTAGGGGCGCTAGAGACACTGGTTGCGACCAGTGGCACAGCGGTCATGCAGCTTCAAGGGCCCTAAAATGACTGGTCCTGACCACCTCCTCTGTGATCTGTTCTGTTGTTTGGACCAGTTGAGTGATCTGTGGAGTGTTTATTTTTAATACAACTTTTCACGTTTTTCAAAGTGTGAGCAGAATCGCCTAATGTGAGAAGCCATAATTGTTTGTCTATCCAATGCTATTGATCACTATTATTAATAGAAATCATAATAACAATGATTAAATTATTATTAGTCGTAGTTGTATGAGTAGTACTATCGACTATGCAGGTCCTTGTCTTCCTGACTGGTTTAAACTTTACCAATGTGTTGCATTTTAAAAGCTTGTCACATTACCCTTTATATCAAATCTTGATTTACTAAAGTCAAATACATGTAGTGGAGGAAAAAATGTAGAGTTGACTGACAAAGCAACATCAAATGAAATACAAAAATGTAAAAGTTCAATTAAAAATTCAACTTAAGTAGCCCACAGTACAGTAACAAAAGTAACAATCGAATCATCTTGACTGATCCAGCACCTGATCACCTGATCGTTCAAAGGATTTCCTCTGGATAAAATCTGGAAAACCCTCAAATCTCGCCAGGATGTCAATTGTGGCCTGCATAATAGAAAACAAGTTCATGACAACATAGGAAAAACAAAAACAAGGAAGAGGACAGATTATAAACATAAAATAATGGGTTGGAATTATATATATATATACATATACACACACATACATAAAGAGTTGCTATTATTACTATTACTATTACATTTATTTCTTCTTCTTCTTCTTCTTCTTCTTCTTCTTCTTATTATTATTATTATTATACATTTGGGGCTTATATTCAATGACATTTCAGTTAGGCTATAGTCAAAGACACACAAGATGGCTCAAATCTAAAAAGAGTCTGATCACGTAAACTGTACGTAATTCCTCAAATATATCAGATGCTATATGGGACAGAGCTCTAAGCTGGGTGAATGCGACCTCTTCTTGTGAATTTGAATTTGATTCAGTTTAAAGTTCTTCTCCGTATGCACTACAGTAAGGTTAAACTGGCCAAAATATACTCTGACATGGATGACATCTGTAAAAGATGTCAAATGGACAGAGCAGATTTACTTCACATGTTTTGGTCATGTTCCAGGTTGAGAGAGTTCTGGGCTTCAATATTTAAGGTCTTAAATGAAGCCTTTGATTTAGATCTACAACCCTACAATGGCCGTGTTTGGGGTAAAAGGGGGTGATATTGTAATGTCCAATGGGAAGGAAAGTGTTGTTGCTTTTGTCACCTTAATAACATCTACACCACCAAAAGCCTCCACATGGCTTTCTGATATTATGATGTTTCTAAAAATAGAAAAAATCAAATACTTTCTTAGAGGATTAACCAGAACATTTTACAAAAACTGGGACCCTTTACTGGCTTACTTTGAAAGACTTACTACACGTCCCTCTTAATAACTGCTAAGATTTGTAAAGCACACTGATTACACTATTTGCTATCATGAGTAATAGAAGAAAGGTGTTTTTTTATTTTTTTATTTAGCTGTCCTTTCCTCAGCACAAGGGTTTGTTGTGGGTGGGATGGGGTTAATTGAAAGAGGTCTTGTTATAATTGACATTGTAATGCTGCACTGCATATTGTATCTTCTCTAAAGCAATAAAAATACTTGTGAAAAAAAGAATGAGCATACGGCATATGATAAATATGATCACACCTGGCATCAAAATTGGAAATGGCTTCTTATATGCCAGGAACTGAATCACCATCCGTTTACTTCATTTCATTAGTTTAAAGGCAGTGGCCATGCAGCCATAGCATGATCGAAAAACCAATTGAAAATTAATCTTCAATTCTCTTCAAAAAAGAGTTAGGGTAAGTGGTCCTAATCATTGATGATGGAAGACACGGACCTGCATAGTCGATGGTACTACTCATACAACTACGACTAATAATAATAATTTAATCATTGTTATTATGATTTCTATGAATAATAGTGATCAATAGCATTGGATAGACGATTATGGCTTCTCACATAAGGTGACTCTGCTCACACTTTGAGAAACTTGAAAAGTTGTATTAAAAATAAACACTCCACAGATCACTCATCTGGTCCAAACAACTGAACAGATCACAGAGGAGGTGGTCAGGACCAGTCATTTTAGGGCCCTTGAAGCTGCATGACCGCTGTGCCACTGGTCGCAACCAGTGTCTCTAGCGCCCCTAGTGGTTGTGACCACTGGTCCGTGCCAGAGACCAGCTGGTCCTGACCACACGGATCTCCATTATCAATAATAATAACAATAATAATCATAATATATATGATATAGTGTATTTTATAGACAAAAGATTGTGATCTCTGACATTTATCCAGCTAAGAGTGCTGCCAAAACGAGAGGAAAGGGGAGAAAATACTCAAGCTGTTTCACAGACCACAGGGACCACAGGGAAGACCACTGAGGAGCTGGTCGCGACCAGTGTCTCTAGCGCCCCTAGTGGCAGTAACCACTGGTCCCTGCCAGAGACCATGGTCCTGGGACAGACCACAGAATCGTCTACAACCCCTGCTGGGTGTATTTCACATTTTAGCTGCCAAAGCTCCGCTGCTTTCTTCACCTCTCTCTGTGTCCGGTCTTGCCCTGTGCTCAGATCAGTGTTGCAGCGTGAGAGGGGGAGTGGCCAGCGGCTAGAGCGGCAAAAGCCAATGTGTGCTTCTTTTACGATATATATTTAACGATATCTTTTGCATTTCTAATCCAAACTACGTCAAACTTGGCACTGCACTTACTTGTGCCCGTAGCAAGACACCTGTCGGTTTGCGAGATATGCGCATAACACACAGACAGACGTACCTGCAATTTATAGATAGATGAATAGGTAATGGCTTGATGATAACATGTATATCTGGGTAATGATAATATGGTGATATTAATATATTATGGGGTAAAATATGTTGATTATAGGATACTATCAGCGTAATACCTTCCAAATTAGATAAAACCTTGGCATTTAAAATTGGTAATTACCATATTATAGTGCTGAAATTCATCCAATCCTTATGTCCCAATCTTTTCCCTTTTGTTTCAAGGTAATATTGTACATATGAAATAATCTTGTGACTTCTTACCTAAAACACTTCTGGTAGTTTGTGTGTAATAACCGTGGATCTGTGCTGCAAAATGCAAAACTACCTGTTCACATTTTATGTCACGTTAATATTAGATTAAACCAAACATCCAGAGGTGCAGAGATTACCTGTAAAGGCTTCTGGTAGTTTCTGTCTAGACTAATAACCATAAATCAGTGCTGCAAAATGCAATACTACCTGTTTCTATTCTATTTCATGGAATAGATCACCATGGAATAGATCACCATGAAATAAAATAGAAAAGAAAAGTCCTTGATAAAATAAAGGTATTATTATGCCTTTATTTTATCAAGCACTTTTCTTCTTTTTCATTACAATCAATTAAAGACAATAAGCAAACAGTTGTAAATTAAATTAGTAAATGTAAAGAAGCTAACATTAGCTAACTGGTACATTATTGTCCAATTTTGCTTTCAGTGTATGATGTTTATGGATGTTGTGTTTGTCTTTGAGAATGAGTAGCATTATGAGATTTGTTGTTGTTTGTTTCTCAGTCAGCTCTTACGGTGTGTTCGTGAATATGATAACTGTTACTGTCTATAAATATTGTAAATAAAATCTTTATAGACCATCAGTTTGAGAGTTGGCCATTGCTAGCTGGGGATGCTATACATTCTACTAGCCTAAAGTCAACCAGAAGCCTATCCAGGTAATCCCTGCACCTCTGGATGTTGTGTTTATTTTAAACGTACAATATGTAATTTTCTGCCGCTAGGGGTCTCTCAATCAAAATAATGGACATGGACTTTTGTTGATGTAGTGAAATAGCGTGGGATTATGGGAGTTGTAGTTGTCATTGTTTAACACAATTGCTGATTAAAATATATTTGTTCACAGATGGGTTTATCCATAACAGTTTTATCCATGTTAAGTTTAGTAACATTTATTCATGTCATTCTGTTAAAATAGCTGCAGTTTCCTCCACATAATAACATTTTATTGATTCAATTTGTATTGGTAGTTGACCAGTTAGAGAGCATGCAAACTAACATTAGCCAGCAGCTAAAACCACAATATCACAATATATTTCATGTCAGCATCACTTGTTGGGATGTTTTCAACTTGGTAGCCAAAAGGGTTTGTTGTAACGTTACTTTACACCGCTGAGAGACTTCGCGGCTGGGGCTGGCTGCCGAGTATCTTCGGGGCTGGCCGAGCCTCAGCCCTGGAGATACTTGGCACCTGAGGATACGTTGATCGTTACATCCACGGGATGGCTGGCGGGTGTTTTTCTTAATGTCAAACAGTTTTATGTTTATATTTGTTTCCGTATTTATTGTTTGTTTATTTCATATTAATGTGTAATAGGCATATTCCTTATAAGTGTTACTTACTTGGCAGTAAAGTATTTTCTGATTTGACTACCTCAGTGACTTCCACCAGGGAAATTGGACAATGCTTCATTCTGGTCCTCTCTCTTGTTCTGCATAATCCAGGATAAAGAATCTCCATGCCCAGATCATAGAGAAAGATGCTATGATCAAGGTGCTTCACCAGCGCTCCAGGAAGGAGCCCATCAAGCCTGATACGCCATCTGCTATGAGGCCCTCCAAGTCACTTATGTCTATTTCCAACACTGGCTCCAGCGGTTCAGGACTACTCTCTCACAGCCTGGGGCTCAGTAGCTCGCCCATCACCGAAGAACGCAAGGACACCAGTTGGAAGGGCAGCCTGGGTAAGAACTTACAGTCCTTACAGAGTATTTAGCATGTGTGACACTTTGAAGAACAGCAGCTGTAAGAAATGCTCCTACACCTTGACTGAAAGATTAAACATTATCTGGTTCCACCTAGGTGAGAACTGTGGATAAGCAATCACTTTTAGCTACAGTGCTACTGTGTTTGCGAGTAATAATTGCTCTCTTCTCATCCTCCAGGGGTTCTGCTGGGTTCTGAATTTCGCACAGAGTCTCTCAGGACAGAGTCAATCTCATCATCCCCCTCACCGGTGCTTTCTTCCACCCCAATGACCACAGGCCACTCAAAGACAGGCAGCAGGGACAGCTGCACACAGACTGAGAAGGGACAGAGTCAGGACACCAGCAAGCCCAGCACTCCAGCGCTGCAGAGCATGACGCTGCCCGCTCGCCTGTCCAGCCCCAGCCCAGTCTACATTCCGGACCGCATAGCAGGTCAACTTACACTCACTGTAATGAGCTGGAATATGTCTGAAGGCTCTGATCACACCCACAATATGGCTCAGTTAGAGGGTAGTATCTTGTAGCAGTCGGGCAAAAACTGTTTTCCCCAAAGTGTTGTTTGTGTCTCACAAGAGTCTTTGACCACCTCCAATGTAAGTTTAGCAGTTGATCCCAATGCTAAATAGCATCAACTAACAAATTTTCAGTATCAATCAATGTGTTGACTATTTTCTCAATTAATCACGTAGTCACTAAAATGTAAGTGAAAATGTCCACTATTCAAATGTCATGTTTGACATTTGACATCACAAGATAGTGGTGGAACCAGATCATGTTTAGTCTTTGCTTAAGTCAAAGTTTAGGAGCATCTGTTTCACAAATAAAGACCCAGAGGTCCACAATGTTTAACTGGTTATGGTGTAATAAATCAGGACAAACACATTAGAATTAAGCCCACACAACATGTATCATCATTGACATAAATGTGACACTTCATTGTGATATAAATTGTAGCTCATATGGTCCCGGCCTAACACCTAACATCTCCAAGGACATTTTTCCTGTGCTGTATAACAGATACAGGTCAACCTACATTTAGAGATTTACAAGACTTTTATGTTTTTGTCATCTCTGTGCAGATGTGCCAATTTTTCACAGCAGCACCCTGGAGCGGAGGCTCCCCGTCCAGTCCCACCCACAGCAACAAGCCCCTCCTCCAGCCCACCCAACCCAACAGGACGTGGACAACGATATGGTGGAGATCCTCATCTGACCCCATGACCTCTGGAAAAAACAAGTGATAGGAGGGCAGCTCCATCAGACAAACACAGTGACAATTATCCAGGCTAATCCTCAACCTGCAGCTCTGTCTGTGTGACCCACACTAAGAGATATATTCATACACTTATGTTTACATGTGCATTCACTTTAAGCCTATCCTGGAGTTTTTACACATTTCCTTCATTCCTTCCAGTAAAGGAATGGAGGAAATGTCGTAAAGTGGTTTTGCCACAATGACCTCGGCCAAACGACCCCCAGAAGATTTTTTCACCTGGGGGGAAAATTGGGGATGAGTGAGCGTAGAGTAGCGTGAGTAAGCGTAGTAGTGGTAGCTGACAGTTAGCTAGACTTATCGTCTTAGGTTCATGCAGTCTTCATAAAACGATGGATTGGAAAGTTTGTAAGTACACCAGAAGTTTATGAACACTTGCCTGCTCCTTCTGCTCTCTGTTGCTGCTGCTGCTGCTACCTGCAGTTAGACTCACAGCAGCAACAACAACAGCAGAGAGCAGAAGCCAGCAGGCAAGTGTTATTTACATAAACTTCTGGTGTACTTACAAACTTTCCAATCCATCGTTTTATGAGTGCATAACCTATATATACTAGTGTAGACCTTTGCAATACTGCGCATTATTAGTGGGGTCATTTAAGAGATACAAACGTGGGTCCATTAGCCCCGCGCTAAGCTATTCAGCGGCTAACGCTACTCTACGCTAACTCGCCCAATGTTAGACCCAGGTGAAAAAAGCTTCTGGGGGGGTGTTTGGCTCGAGGTCATGGTGCAAAGGACCCTAGGGTGAAATTACTCCAAACCATCACTTTAACTGAGGAAAACCCAGAAACCAGAAGCAAAAAGCAGTTTCCTAAATGCATTTGTTAATATGAAGTGGAGCTTTAACATTTTAAAGTTCATTGTCTCATATTTATTTTTTTGATGCAACTTTGTAAGACGCTTTTGGCGCTTTTTCGTTCACAGTGACGGTTAAATGGAAGTTATTAATCATGAGGTTGACATAATTTTTTTTTTAAATCTCTATGTATGCTCTTAAAAGTTGACAGTTAACATTGAGATAGAAGAAGTGGGCAAACCTTAAAGCTAAAATCGTCCTGTTTCAATACATGGAGCATACATATCACACACATATAGTTTTATTTTCAACTTTTTAAGTTGAGGTGAAGGATTTCTCTTTTTGTCACTGTTGTATGACAGCTTTGTTTAAATGCACTACTTTTTGTCCGGGGGGGGCACATTAGTTACTGCAGCACCAATGGCACAACAGCACATTTGGGAATGTTTGCGAAGCTCAGCATTTGCCATTTTCTTTCTTTCCTACGTTCAAGCAAATTATTAATGATGAAAAACACCAGGGGTCTCATTTATAAATGTGGCATAAGCACAAAACAGGGCTGAAAATGTGTGTACGCCACTTCCCACGCAAAAGTTGTGATTTATAAAAAACAAGCTTGACAGGAGAATGTGCGGTCCTCCACGCAAACTCTGACCCATGTGTACGCACATTTTGGAGATAAAATAGTGATTGGCGACGCAGATGGTGAGGTGGTGAACTGAAGTCAGACTGCAGAAAGTAAATGTGGGAATAACGATTACTCGTAATATTTTCAAGTATTGATGCCTCACGCACATTTTTTCACTCCATATCATCCACATTACCATGAAGATTAAATCCAGCAGTGTTATTTGCGCTTGTACTGAGTGATAATTGTTCCATAAATACCTCCAACTCAAATCTTAAATAAAAATTACTTGGAATACAGGAAAGCATCAAATACCCTAGCATTATATAATGGCAGAACACAGTGTAAATAACTAAATACCTGTCTTTAATACTGTGCATATATCATCAAAAGTCAAAGTCTGGAAATACAGCCATTAAGCCGTTGTGCAATCGTTACCCTTAATGTCCTCGTTATCAGTCCAAACTTTAATACTGTTTGTGACAAAACCTGCATGAAATGTGTTTGCCATTACACTTTCTTTTGTCTTCAAATTGTATATCGGGGTTGGGAATACCACTAGTTGATGCTACCAACAGGGAAGGTGTTAACAATCACAAATTGTTGTAAACATATAAATACTGCGGTGACCCCCGTGCGTAATGCTGCATGATGGCACTGCTGGCCCTGCAGGAGGACTATGCCAATGGAAGAATCAGGAGAGAAAGAGACTTCAGGGACCATGACAATGACTGGCTAATATACCGATTTAGATTCCCTAAAGCTGTGCTCTTGGATCTATGTACTGAATTGGGTCCAGTAGAGAGGGCAACGCGCTGGAACCGTGCCATCCCGGTCCAAATACAGGTACTCACCACTCTGGGGGAAACCAGCTGTTTCCAGAGGGAAATGTCAGACACCTTAGTGTTTTTTTTTTAATAAATATCATATATAATCTTCAACTTTATCACTAAGGCTTGTTTGGATATAATATATAGTTCTGTTAATATGTCTGGTATATCGAAGCTGTCCCTGAGTGCCGTAATGCCTGCCATTTTGGACGTACTATTAATAAATGTAGTCTATAGATCATGTTTCCCTACACTGTGAAGAACACACCGAAATTATAATTCAATTTGCAGCAATTCCTGAACGTCTGAGACATTTTTTGCAGTCATTTCAGTCATCATGATTCGGTATAACAACTGCCAGTGTCATTCATATACTGATCAGCATTCACAAGGTGCTTTGCATTGACTATTTATGGTTATAAATGGGCATGTACAGGGCGGGATAAGAGGCTGATCCACGTACGCACACTTGTAGGTAATCTCTGATTTATAAAGGGAACACTGCGTACACAGATTTTTTTTTGGCATACGCCATTTTGGGCTTTTGGGCATACATACACTTTTAAACTTTGTGTTTGGTGGATTATTTCTCTGTGGTAACAATGCTTTTTGGCAATAAGTCTTATACCGTTGGAAAGCCTGTTTAGTTCCCTTTCAAATGGTGCCCCATTTGTAAGGAACATGCAGCACTGAGTATGTGGGTTGCGCCCATGAAAAATTTGCCAAATCTTCTCTGCCGATGCCAAACAGCTTATTCTGCCATTGACTCGTTTGGTGTTTGGTGGACTGGATGATTGAAATTTGAAGAAACAAGACATATTGGCAATATAACAAATCATTCATTTCACAAACAGGAGCCTCAGTAGCACAGAAGAACCATACACGGCCACAACAGCCTGGCACCTCCTCCTCATGCTGGTCACCAGCCTGGTCACACACTGCTGTGGGATGGCATCCCATTCTTCAACCAGCATTTGTCGCAAGTCAGCCAACGTGGTTGTGTTGGTCACTCTGGCACGAACAGCACACCCAAGCTGATCCCACAAGTGTTCAATGGGGTTGAGGTCAGAACTGCTGGCAGGCCATTCCATCCTCTCCACTCCCACATTCTGGAGGTAGTCTCTGATAAACGCTGCCCTGTGGGGGCGAGCGTTGTCATCTTGGAGGATACAGTTCAGTCCAAGACTGTGGAGATATGGGATTGCCACTGGTTGCAGAATCTCATCTCTCAATCTCTCTGCATGGAGATTGCCTCCAATGATGACCAGCCTCGTTTTTCCAGTGAGGGAGATGCCGCCCCACACATCACGCTGCCTCCACCAAAAGGTGTTACTCTATTGGTGCAGCAATCAGCATAGCGTTCTCCGCGTCTTCACCACACTTTGACCCTGCGATCCAACTGCCATAGGTAGAATCATCCAATCCACCAAACACCAAACGAGTCAAGGGCAGAATAAGCTATTTGGCATTGGCAGATTTGGCAAATCTTTCATGAGCGCAACCCACATACTCAGGTTACTGCTCATCCCACAAATGTATGTTCCTTACAAATGGGGCACCATTTGTAAGGGAACTAAACAGGCTTTCGAACAGTATTACACAATTAATTGCCAAAAAGCATTGTTACCACAGAGAAATAATCCACCAAACACAATTTTTTTTATAAATTGCTTGCTACAAGGGTTTAGCTGTAAGAGGAAGCAGCTTGTTACTTAGACAGTCATAGAGATCTGTAAACTCCCATAGTGTTGCTGGAGGCTGGTTGGACCAAATGTATTGGCTACATTTTTGTTGCATTTATTGCACTACTTATTTTTTAAGAGTGTGTTTCTTTGCTATATTACTTTAAAATGTCTGACATTAGGTATTGTATTTATGTGTATTGATTTATAAAAAAAACTACAGTTACATTTCCAGAGCCAATGAATTAGTCAGATAGGATGTTGCCTATCTGATGTAATAGACTTGTTTTGCTCCATGTTTTGTGCAAAGTACCTAGCTTCTTAGTAGCCCTGGGCTTTTAGTGTTTGCGAACTGTTGTGGCATGTTGACTTCAGGCACACAAAGCTCCCTGAGTAAAACTGCTAAATCTGATGAGCTTTCCTTTTTTGTTATCGAATTGTCCTAACATATGTTGCCCTAAAATGTGTTCTTCTTTTATGCCTGTGCTGGAAGATGGAGTGAGCAGAGTTTGTTATATGTACTGCCATGTTATATTTATTGTATAATTACAGACATATTTACTGTAATGTGACTGGCAGTAAATATAACAGTGACATCTGCTTTAAATAGCAACAAATGTAAATTTTCCTGACAGAGATGCATTTTGGAAGAACTACAAAAAAACTGAGATTGTGTTCTATTCTGAAAAAATATCTTTAATTTGATTGGCAGAAAAGGGTTCAACAATTTCAAAAATAGGATAATTCTAGCAAACTTACTTCTTGAAGCCTTGGCCACCTAAAGTCAAAGTGCTGCATAGGTCAGTAAGCATGCACAGTCCTCACAAGTGATTTCGAAACATCATGCAGGTTGCACTAGATCCAAACAGGCTAAGGGCTGATTATGAGTATCATGAAGAACATTCTTTTGTTTTTAGAAACATGGTGCCCACTACATGACTGTGTTGGGCCTTAGCCACAAGAGGGGAGTGAGAGTCTGACAGTATGGTTGGCTGCCTCCATGACCCCACTGGTTGTGGTCAATCTAATAGCAGAGGCTCTTAAAGTCTTTGAGCATTTCACTTTGCATGCTTAAAGAAGAAGATGGACGGGATTTATCTTTTACTCTGATGCACATCATGTCATAAAATTGCACATATGCACACTGTATTGTGAATATTTAAAATTGCAGGCATTTGTATTACCATACCATCCATCTGACTTGTTACTCAAATCAAACAATGAAAAGTATTTGCAGACACCATTTAACTGACTTAAGGTTTGATTTGAATTCATCGGTTTGGATGTGAACATGAAATGTATGCAACAGTCGACTAATTCTGCTAATTAAGTATCATTTTGACAAGTTATCAGACTAGGACACTTTTGCATTACTTAAAGTGCTCATATTATGCTTTTTTGCTTTTTCCCTTTCCTTTATTGTGTTATATATCTTCTTGTGTGCATGTTATAGGTTTACAAAGTGAAAAAGCCCTAAGTCCACCCCAAAGAGACTTACCATCTCCAACAGAAAACACTGTTCACAAACCGCTCTAAACTGCTCTGTTGTAGTCCAGCCTTTACTTGCGTCACTTTGTAACACACGTTATAATGCTCGCCTAGCTGCTAGCGTGGCATGCCCTCATACTCTGCTTCTGACTGGTACTGTGCATGTGCGACTCCCAACAAAGATGGAACAGAAGTGAGATGCCTCACTCTAGCTAAAACAGAGAGCTCAAAACAAAGAGTGAAAAGAGGAGCTGCACAATGTGCAGTACAACAAAAATATGGTGTTTTTTGAAAATTAAACCATGTAAACCTATTCTGGTACAACCTCAAAATACAATTATGAACTTGAAAATGAGCATAATATGAGCACTTTAACACTATGCATAGTAAATGACTGTGAATGTCGTCCATTAGATTTCAGACGTAGCCTCTCAGATCGACATATCATGCTTTTGACCAAAGGTAATACAATGGATTAATACTCATCCCTGTTGTTAAAAAGGCATCACATAAAATCAGGTGAAATAAACTTCAAGAGGGGTGAAGTCATTCCTCCAGTTTCAAGAATTTGGTTGAAAATAAGTGACAATATTTTGAGACTCAATTATTTCAAGACCGCCAGTCATGCTTTTTCAGAAATTGAATTAAGTGAGTGAACTCATGGAGTGATATGGTGGTGACAGGTGTTGTTGGTTTTAAATCAAGCCACCATTCCAGAATAATTGGGCTTTGCAAAATCGGATGCTTTTGTTTTGCTTTTGTTGTTAAATATAAAATTTCCAGCAAGGTTAATATAACTATATTAACCTTAATCTATAATCTATAAGAGGTCCACTGGCCACAATTTTTGGACCAAAGAAGCTAAGTCAACTAATTTGTTATTGCAGAGGGTCATTAGTCATTAGGCATATGTCACTAAAGGACTGTGGGACTAAATAAGGAATGCACTGATATGCTGTAACTGCATATACCTGACATGTTATATAGGAATAAGGACTTGGACCACTACTTAAACTCATCAGCCAAAATGAATGGTGTTTTTCTCCACTACATCAATCTATAATCCTTGTGTGTGAAATAATTTGAAAATCAAGTTGCTTTGCTTCCTAGCACAGATATGCATCCTTTGGTATGACTGAAACTGCCAACACATTTTTAGTACACTATTGCTTTTGAGTCCAATCCCATATGGTTGATGGATCCTTAAATGTGAAAAGCACAAGGCTAATCTATTGATTAGCCTTGTGCTTTCAATAGTGTCCACAAATTTTTGCCATCATCAGCACATTGTAAAGTATCCTTTATGCTGGTACTGTAGACCGTGGACCTTGTTGAAACTGTAATGCATCAGGTGGGATCGCTGCAGGTTTCTGATGGTAGACCTCAACCTCCACAAAGTCATTGGATTTTGGTCAGGGTTTAAATGGGTTTCATATGCCCAGTACCATATGAACCAAGTAAAAACACTAAAATGTAGCTGCAAAAAGTAATTTACGTATCTGTTGTTGGCATTCCCAGCCTTGAAACACAATTCATAGAATGACGGATATTTTGAGGAGGAGCCTTCATTCATCACACCAGAACATTTCAAGATACAAAGATCTTTTCTTAGCTGGTTGAGAAGGGGAAATGCCAAATACCATAAGATGTGCAATTGGAATCAATTAAACTCTGTGTTCTTTGTCAATCAAAACACGATCTTGTTTAAAGTTTGGATTTCAATATCTAGCCTTACAACTACAGTGTAGAGCTCTGAGAAAGGGGGCAGTGGTGGCCTAAAGGTTAGAGAAGCGAGCTTGTGACCGGGAGGTCGTCGGTTCAAACCACAGACTGACAGGATAAAATGGGGTGGGGAAAGTGAAAGAACAGCGCTTTGTCCCTCCCTCATTACCACCACTGAGGTGCCTTTGAGCAAGGCCCTTAACCTCCAACCGCTCCAGTGGAGCTGCTCAGTGGCTAGCAGATCAGACTGTGGTTGTACTGGGCAGCTTCCAGGTATGAATGTGGAACTGTGTGAATGTGACAGGTCGTTGTTGCAAATGAGAAGTTGTTCTCAATCGACTTACCTGGATAAAATAAAGGTTAAATAAAAAAAAAAAAAAGAAAGATCACAAAATGAGCTGGAAAATATCTGTGATCAGACCAACTGTAGGTCTCTAAATTGAGAGAGGACTAACAAAACAAGCATAGATATAAAATCCAAACATTTAATACGTTGGAACCAGTGAATACTTGGCTTTTATCAAGTAGGTGGTTGACACAGTTTCAGCTCTACTACATTGTGTTTCCATAAGGCACTTATGGTACTTAAAATTCTTGTAGTTAAGGATTGTTTTCGTACTGGCACTTAAATGAACTGCTTTATGAAATATTGCCAATATGCACTGTTGCTGGTGATGCCTCTGTCTCTGCCAGATTAGTTTTTTAAACCATCTACTAAAAAGTTTGAACAGAAACATTTTGTAACTGACAGATATGCGCTTTCATCGTCCCACCTGAAGGCTCAACACAGGCCTCAGCTCTGCACCAAAGCAGAATAAAACTTTGAAGCCATTTCCGACACTTTTTTGCAGTTACTGCTTTAAAAAATACAAATCGTGTTACAAGTGCTTCTACAACTGCCGCAACATAGATGACTAGTGTCATGTGGACATATACAACATTTGTAGTTCAGTCTCATTTGTCTTTATCAGGCAATTGTCATAAAGTGTTTCTGTACTGGCACTTTTCATTCACAATTGTCATTCACTGAAAATTCCTGGATGTACAAAATTCCTGGATGTACAATATTCCTGGATGTACAAAAACAGTTTTCCCATAATGTTACAAATACCTGGCAAAGAAAAACTGAATTCAAACTGTTATTCCAACTTGCTGAAAATATAAAATTGAAGCAGTTTACTGAAGCAATTTTAATAACTGTAAAAATGTCAATGTTTAATGAATGTGTTTCCAGTCTGTTCATACACATGCTGCTTAATGTTGTCATCAATTCACGTAAAAGCAATTTTCTGATTAATCATTTGTTCTTTTTCAAAGTTCATCTCATATAGTTTCTTGTATGAAGTCATTTATTTTTCTTTCTGTATATCTTTTCTGACAAACTCCCAAATAACCAAATGTATTTTCATAATTAAATGAATGCTAAGATGTAAAGGTTGTTCCTGGAGTTAAGTGCTCATAAGTCACCAATTCCTGTTTCTGCCAATGAGAAGTAAGTTTGTCCCAAAGCTTGCTGCTGTATTTGTACCAGGGCTTCTCAAAGACAAAGATCTGTATCCGGACCAAACAGCAAATCAATCCGGACCCAGCCCATACCTTGTATTATGAATACAATATATTTTAATACATTTCCCATTGATCAGTACATTGTTAGTGTTGTTGTAGTGGTGTTATGGATTGTAGATGATTCATGATCCGGCACGGATTAATTGTGAAGTTTAACCATCAAAGTGTTAAATAAAGTTTTACTACCACTGTTACGTTAACGGGCTGCAGCAGAGCTTTAGTGAAGACAATGAGACTATGATGCCTCTGCAGCTTGTTCAAGTCACACAAAGTCAGGGCAATGTCGATAGTCGTTGCACTTTAAAACTCCACGCAGACAATGTTTACTGCAATATAATATAATGGCAAGAAGACTGACTGGAGGTTGTAGGGACAGGTTTGGGAGTGGAGAGGGAGGTAGGGTTATATTTTGTGTGGTGTGTAAAATGTTCTAAATAAAAAAATTAAAATTAAACAGGATACATAAGTTTGGACTTTACAACTGAAATAAAATTATTACACTGACAAAAGTAGGCTACCAAAGGAAGGTATCTTGGGTACTCCAGGTCTCGTTTTCTGTATCGTTATCATTATCCGTAAAAATGTTGACGTTGACAACTTAAAAGTGGCTAATGGTCAGCCACTTTGGTACATAGGCATATGCCAATCCCCTGGCGGCACATACTACTCACTACAGTGGCATTTGCTGGTGGCTGAGGGCATATGCCACTGTGACAGCCGCATAAACCGATCCCCTGGCGGCACTGGCCGCTCACTACAACGACCTGTGCCGGTTGTGTTCCACCGGCTAACCGTTTACGTGGTAACATTAGGCAATGGTCAGTGACAAACAGTTAAGTAATTTCATATACCCTTGCAGATGTACCCAAAGTATTAGAGCTAACATGGCTATTGTTAGCCTCGCTACAGTAGTGGCTTATTCCCACAGACTGCTTAATGTTATGCGAACCGTTTAACGTTAACGTTACTCATTCAAACTGGCCTTATGGTGAATAACTTGTGGTAAATAACGTTATGCCATACTTGTTCAAAAATACTTCTTTTGTTCAAAAGTATCACTCATGTCATATCCCAGCAACAGAATGGACACTGAAGAGAGAGACACGTATAACATTACGTGCCTTTTACTTGGTTTATTTATATAATGAAATAAAAATATGTATAATTATACAGTCTACGGTGGCGGTATAAGGCATAACGCTTCCCCTGGCCGTACATGCCACACACTACAGCGGCATTTGATGGCATATGCCACTGAGTACAGTGGCATAAACCGATGCCTGGTGGCACTGTCCGCTCACTAGGCACACCAGCCATGGTGGCTGATGGCATATGCCACTGTGGTACGTTAATACATCCATGGAATAAGCCACTACGGTAATGAAGCCAAAAATTGTCATATATATGAAATTACTTAACTGTTTGACCGTTGCCTAACGTTGCCACGTCCACCTGCCGTTAAATGGTGTGCCGGTGGAACACAACTGGCACAGGTCGGTGTAGTGAGCGGCATGTGCCGCCAGGGGATCGGCATATGCCTATGTACCACAGTGGCTGACCATCAGCCACTTTTTGATCTTGCGTCACTCTTCAAAAGATATAAGTGAGTTGATTAAATGTTATTTTGTTATCGCCAATTGTTACGGACGTTTGACCTTCAATGTGGAACTTTGAGTAATACGTTTGAAAACTCCTGTTTTTTACCCTACATAATGAAGGGTGCTTTATTTAGCTTAATTCAGCTCTCATGGAAATCAAATCAATGACCAATGATGCTTTTATGTTCTCCAGACTTCACTACTGTAACCTACTCCTTTCTGCATCAACCAAAAGTCACTCTCTCGCCTCCATTTAGTTCAGAACACAGCAGGTTTCTTATTGAATTTTTTTTTTATGATATGTTTTCATTTTTTTTCATTTAAACAACAAAAACAGAACAGACAAACACACTTGAACAAGAACAACCACCCTCTCCCACCCCCCACCCTCCGCGGTCTCGAGGAAAAGAAAGAAAACAAACAAACAAATAAACAAAAACAGAATCATACCTTGCCTAGTTGCCCTCCTCTACTTCTTCTGATGCTGTGGTCATTAGGACTGATACTTGTGCTGCTGCACCTTTCCATAGGTCTATAGTCGATGACTTGGCTTTGGTAATCCTTTCTGTAGAGAGCTCAAGCATAACTATGTCCAGAAAATACGGCAACCACTGTTTTATACATAGTGAGTTGGGGGGGTGGGGAGCCAGCGCTGAGCTATCATTTTCTTGGTCGCAGATGTAATTTAGAGTCGTCATTAAGTAACAAAACAATTGGGTCAGCAGGAATTCAACATCCTATCACATCAGATATTACTGATGTTGTTTTATTCCAAAACTTATGCACCTTCACACTCCCAGACCATGTGCAGGAAAGTTCCAGTTTGTTCAGGTTGGCAGAACGTGCAATAGGGAGTAGGAATGCCTTTGGAGACGTATCTCTTCTGAGGAGTATTTTATATATATAGTATATATATATACTATATATATATATATAGTATAGTATAGTATTTTAGCCTAGGTTGTTTTAAATATACTGCTGGATTATGGCATCAAGTTTCTTCCAAGGTTATTATAGTTTTGTGTAACCCTGGTTAGTTTTATGGTACTGTAATTTACAGAACCCTTTGAATGCATGTCGTTCTCGTCTGGTAGCGGAACTCCTGAGCTTACCTGAATGCATCACCAGCTCTCGGTGTGTGAGAAGGTAAAAAAGAACCTTGTGTAGCCGCGGAGCAGATGGTGTCCTCGTTCGGCGACCCACAGATGATATTTTGTGGATATTATGATATGGCGGTCGTTAGGAGGTGAGTGTGAGGAGATATTTGCGTGGTGGGGGTGCGGTCGATCACGGGAGCGACTCCGACGGCGTGTTTCCTTGAGCTTTTCTGAACTATTCTGGCTGGTTTTTTTGAGGGACGAGTTCTCCTATTCAACTGTGACCTGTATCACCGCCATTGCCACGTGGGGGCTCTTGGTTCAACTACGGCCTGTATCACCGCCATTGCCACGTGGAGGCTCTTGATTCAACTGCAACCTGTATCACCTGCTATGCTGCATGGAGGCTCTTGGTTCATCGGGACCGCAGTGTGGTAGGACAAGGCTCAGTCCTGAGGAGTGACATTTTAGTTGGAATCTATTCTTTTTTCTTTTTTTTCTGAGATCTCAGTATTTTTGGGGGTTTATTTTAATTTTAATTTTACTTTTTGTTTTTTGTTAAAACCAAACTGACAAAGGAAAGAAAACTGTCTCCTCCTGTTCAACAGCATTCCAACTATTGTTATTCGGTTCTTTATATACTTCTTCTTCTTCTTATTGGGGGAATGCTGTTCTACAGCATTCCACCTATTGTTATCCTGTTCTTTATTTTTTGGGGAATGCTGTTCTACAGCATTCCACCTATTGTTATTATGTTCTTTATTAGTGGGAATGCTGTTCTACAGCATTCCAACTATTGTTGTTCCTGTCAGCCATTTTGTTTATTATTGGGGGAATGCTGTTCTACAGCATTCCACCTATTGTTATCCTGTTCTTTATTGGGGGAATGCTGTTCTACAGCATTCCACCTATTGTTATTCGTTTTTTTATTGGGGGAATGCTGTTCTACAGCATTCCACCTATTGTTATTCGTTTTTTTATTAGTGGGAATGCTGTTCAACAGCATTCCAACTATTGTTATCCTGTTCTTTATTGGGGGAATGCTGTTCTACAGCATTCCAACTATTGTTATTCGTTTTTTTATTATTGGGGGAATGCTGTTTTACAGCATTCCACCTATTGTTATTTGTTTTTTTATTGGGGGAATGCTGTTCTACAGCATTCCACCTATTGTTATTCGTTTTTTTATTGGGGGAATGCTGTTTTACAGCATTCCACCTATTGTTATTCGTTTTTTTATTATTCTTAGTTTTATTCCGTACGTTTTTTGGCTCTCCGTAACTTCTGCATACTTTCACCTATTTAAACCATTCCACTTTTCAAATGTTCAGCTCTTTCAGCTAATGATGGGACTTCTTCAACTTTTTTTCTACTATTTCTACTTTTTAAAATATTCAGCTTTTTAACACTTTTTTTTAACATTAAAGTCAACTAGAAAATGCATTTCCTGCGGAAAATGCGTGGGAATGCTGAATAGCTGAATTGCTAAAGCTAAACTGGTCGAATAGCTTAAATCCGTAAGAAGAAGTTGAAATAGTGAAAATAGTTGAAAAAGCGGAAATCCGTTTAATAAGTATGAATTTCATTAAAAAGTTAAAAGTTTATGCTAAACTGAACTGTTTGCTGTAAAGGTTGCATCAATCTAGCTGAGCTGAGATGTGAAATATATTAGGTGAAAAGAATGGGGCTGAACAAGAAGAAAGAGAGGAAAGAGAGAGGGAGAGAAAGAGAGAAGAAAGGAGAGAAGAGACGAGAAGAGAGAAGAGAGAGGAGAGAAAGAGAATAAAGAGAGGAGAGAGAGAGGAAAGAGAGGAGAGGAAAAGAAAGATAGCAACTTTGACTAAAATAGACTAAAAAGGCTGAAAGTTTAAAGACTTTGTATTATTATCAGCCATATCCATTGCGTAGAACAAACAAACATGACCCTAAAGAGCTGAGAGGTGGATATATTGCCTGAAAAGAAACAGGCTATATACATGGATGAAATCACAAATGACCCTGGAGGGAGAGACAGAAGAAGGAAGGAGGGAGGCATAGAGAAAGAGAGGGAGACAAGAGGGAGGGATACAGACAGAGGGAGGGAGGGAGACACAGACAGATAGGAGACAGACAGACAGACAGACAGACAGACAGACAGACAGAAGTGGAACGCAAATGATATAGACTGATGATCATAGTTAGTCTAGTTAGTTGACTCCTACAGCAAGCCTGGAGTAATCAGTAGACTGTCTGTGAAAGGGTTGTCATGGTTACTAAGGGCCTGGGCAATGTTTATAAACATCTCTTTGATCTGATAACGATAGCACCTGGTCTTAATATGTCTCCTGTAGTACACGCCAGCACTTCAAACACTGAGAGCAGAAGAAATATTTTCATTATTATCAGATATATACTGCATAGAACAAAAAAACATCAATCTAGCTGAGATGAGATGTGAAATATATTAGGTGAAAAGAATGGGGCTGAACAAGAAGAAAGAGAAAAAAAAAAAAAGGGAGAGAAAGAGAGAAAAAAAAGAAAAAGGAGAGCAGAAGAGAAGAGATGAGAAGAGAGAAGAGTGTGTTGTGTGTTACGACAAGCCGGTGTGTCTGTTGTGTGTGTGTGTGGGAGTGTGTTTGTGTGTGTGTGTGTGGGGAGTGTGTGTGTGTTTTTGAGTAGTGTGTGTGTGTGTGTGTGTGTGTGTTTGTGTGTGTGTTTGCATGTGTGTCTGTCTTTGTGTGTGTGTTTTGTGTGTGTGTGTGTGTCTGTGTGTGTGTATATGTGTGTGTGTGTGTTTGCGTGTGTGCATGTGTGTGTTTGCAAAATAAAACATGAATAGCTGAATTGCTAAAGCTAAACTGGATGAATAGCTTAAAACCGTAAAAATAAGTTGAAGTAGTGAGAGTAGTTGAAAAGTCAAATAACACCTTAACCAGGGACACACTGATTGATATGCCACAGTGGGATTTGAACCCCAGGCCCCCCACACCCTCGCCATGTGCCATAACCACTGCGCCATCTTCAGAACAGACAAACATTGTTCCTTTAGTATTTATAAAGCATCTCTTTGATCATTAATCCCCCACACCTGATTAGTGAGAGACAGTGTGAGAGAACCGTTTAAACAATCCTTAATAAATCCACAAAGTACATGCTACTCGAAACAGCGACTTGACCGTTAGAGACACAAGGCCTTTGTGAACGTATCGGTATAAATTTTATATGGATAAACATAAAAATGTGGGCATGTCAGCGATTTAAAAGTGGTTCGTTCTGCTCCGGCTGGAAAATATGGACGCCTTTCATCATTGGAGCCGGATGGACAGAAATTTGTTGATCTCGTCATTTGGAAGCTCGCTAGCCAAAAGTATGAGACGTATCGCATGACTGAGCAGATTTTCTGAAACTAGACAAAAACTACTACGTTTTGATGTATAAATTGTTTATGACAAGTAGATATTGTGGGCGTGAGAGCAGTTTACAGACAAGGAACTAAGATAATTTTTTTGAAAGCTTCACCCTCTAGCTGTGATGTCATCCACGGCAAAGCGGCAATACACCCCTGTTTAATCGATAAAATTTCCTGAAATAATCACTAAACTTAAACAGATTTTTCACAAAAACTGTAAAGATATCAAAACACTGAGCACACCGAATACCTGAATATTTTGTGAACAGTTTAAAGTTTGAATCACGTCTGTAGGTGGAAGAATGTAGGAGGAGATACATTTTGAAGCAGAAGAGGATTTGAATGCTTTGAAGCATGCTCTCATTGACTTCAATGTTAAAAAAAGTGATAAAAAGCTGAATATTTTAAAAAGTATAAATAGTAGAAAAAAAGTTGAAGAAGTCCCATCATTAGCTGAAAGAGATGAATATTTGAAAAGTTGAATGGTTTAAATAGCTGAAAGTATGCAGAAGTTACAGAGAGCCAAAAAACGTACGGAATAATAAAATTAACTAGAAAATGCATTTCCTGCGGAAAATGCGTGGGAATGCTGAATAGCTGAATTGCTAAAGCTAACTGGTTGAATAGCTGAAATCTGTAAGAAGAAGTTGAAATAGTGAGAATAGTTGAAAAAGTGGAAATCGTTAAAAAGTTAGCTTTAAAAGCTGAAAAATGACAAAATATGTAGAACTTTGTGGAGTCTTTAGCTGAAGCTGAAGAACAGTTGAAAAAGTGGAAATTGGTTCAATAAGTTAAAGAAAGTAAGAGAGGGAGGGAGGAGAGAGGAGGGAGGGAGAAAGAGAAAGAGAACAGGGAGAGAGGGAGGGAGAAAGGGGGATGAGAGAGAGGAGAGAGAGAAAAAGAGAGAGAGAGACAGAGAGAGAGAAGATGGAGGAGAAGGAGGGATGGAGAGAGGACAGAGAGGAGAGGGGAGGGAGAAGGAGGGATGGAGAGAGAGGGACAGAGAGAAAAAGAGAGAGAAACAGGGAGAGAAAGAGACAAACAGAGATAGAGAGGGAGGGAGAAGTGGGATGTAGAAAGAAGGGAGAGAGAGAAATCTGTAAGAAGAGTTTGAAATAGTGAGAATAGTTGAAAAAGTGGAAATCGTTAAAAGTTGGCTTTAAAGCTGAAAAATGACAAAATATGTAGAACATTGGAGTCTTTAGCTGAAGCTGAAGAATAGTTGAAAAAGGAAATGGTGGTTTAATAAGTTAAAGAAATAGAGAGGGAGGGAGGAGGGATAGAAAGAAGAGAAAGAAAGAGACAGGGGAGAGAGAGAGGGAGGAGAAGCGGGATGAGAGAGAAGGAGAGAGAGGGAGAAAAAGAAAGAGACAGGGAGAGGGAGGGAGAAGGCGGGGATGAGAGAAGGAGAAGAGAGAAAAGAAAGAGAGAGAAAAAGAGAAAAGAGAGAGGCAGAGAGAGAGGGAGGGAGAAGGAGGGATGGAGAGAGGACAGAGAGAGAAAAGAGAGAGAAACAGGGAGAGAGAAAAAGAAAGAAAGACAAACAGAGAGAGAGAGGGAGGGGGAGAAGGCGGGATGGAGAAAGGAGAGAGAAATCTGTAAGAAGAAGTTGAAATAGTGAGAATAGTTGAAAAAAGTGGAAATCGTTAAAGTTGGCTTTAAAAGCTGAAAAATGACAAAATATGTAGAACATTGTGGAGTCTTTAGCTGAAGCTGAAGAATGAAGTTAAGTGGGAGTGGTTCAATAAGTTAAAGAAAGTAGAGGGAGGGAGGGAGGGATGGAAGGAGAGAGAAAAAGAGAGAGACAGGGGGGAGAGGGGGAGGAGGGAGAGGGATGAGGAGGGGGAG
>NC_053127.1:35511240-35541240 GCF_010015445.1 Perca fluviatilis
CGACTGTCCCATTGAGACACATACACCAGCTCAGGCAAGCCAGGATTATCAAGGTCCAGAGAGACAACATCACGTAAAAGGCCCCAGTCTTTCACAGAAATTGTACAGGCTGTTTTGGCTTTGCTAGATAGTTCTACAGCAACACTAGTGTAAACAGCTAATGTTACGTATCCTGCACTGTATTGAATTGAATAACGGTATCCATTGACACCGACATATTCCAGATCAGATGTACATGGCTCAGTCATGCTTGTAGGAAAGATCTCCGAACGGAATCGCTTCTTCGAGGGGCCTGACTCAAACTGCATGTTGTTCCAGTATCAGTCTCACCGCATCCCCATAGCTCTTTTTGGCGGGTTAGGCGATACCAAATGTAGTGGCTCCTGTTCTAGATGTCTCACCTTCTTCAACAAAAGATGATCCAGATTGTTGTCCAAATGCGGGGAAAGCCATGGCTGAAAAACGATTCCTCTTTGCTTTTTCCCAAAAAAAAAAGAATTAAAAAAGTGAAAACTCCAGAGTACTTTGAGGAAGTCTGAGAAAACGAGGCAGCAAGCGAGCTAGCAGAACAGCTAAAAATGGTGGATAAAAAAAGTGAGCAGACAGCCTTGAAACAAGGGGTTTTAAACACCACAAACCCCACCCTGTAGGGCGTTTTTAAAATCAAACCAATAGCAAACCCATTCTTAACAGCTAACCATTGGTCTATCAGACGTATTAACACCCTTTTTTTTACAAAAATGTAAATGATGCCTCACCCCACGTAAAACCATGACGCACCAGCGACACCGACGTCATCACATCCGCTTAGATGCGGCGCAGCTTCACGGTATAGATGCACTACCATATTCGGCCACTAGATGGCGCTTCGCGGGGTGCCGACGTTCGACCGCTGACGTCATCACATCCGCTAGATGCGTGCGCAGCTCGGCGATAGATGCACTACCATATTCGGCCACTAGATGGCGCTCGCGGGGTGCCGACGTCCGACCGCGACGTCATCACATCCGCTAGATGCGTGCGCAGCTCGACGATTAGATGCACTAACATATTCAGCCACTAGATGGCGATCGCGAGTAACGACGCGGGCCGCCGGGCCATCACGCGACGCATATCATCAGTTGGCATGGCAGGTTTGCGGTGCGTGGTGAGATGACGTCCACACATGCACGCGCAAAACCGCCATCTTTATACTACTACTTCTGTGAAAGGGGTTGTCATGGCTTCAAAGCTTGGCGTGCTAATGTTATAAAATGCTCTGTGCTGTGTGTGTTAGACTTGCTTGTGTTGTCTGTGTATGTCTGCATGGTTTGTTGTGTGTGTGTGCGTGGGTGTTGTCTTTTGTGTCTGTTCTGTGTTGTGTGTGTGTGTGTGTCTGTGTGTGTGTGTTTTGTTGTGTGCTGTGTCGTGTGTGTGTCGTGTTTGTGTGTGTGTCTGTATGTTTCTTTGTTGCGTAAAATAAAACATGAACAGCTGAATTGCTAAAGCTAAACTGGTTGAATAGCTTAAACTGCGTAAGAAGAAGTTGAAGTAGTGAAAATATGTTGAAAAAGTGGAAATCGTTTTTAATAAGTAAGAATTTCATTATAAAGTTCAAAGTTTGCGCTAAACTGAACTGTTTGCTTTAAAGGTTGAATAATGACAACATATGTAGAACATTGTGAGGTCTGAGTAGATTTTCTAACTGATAATGACTCACATATGCAGAAATATTATGCAAATTAATACTGTAATACTGTTAAAGATGAAAGTTGAAAAGGCTGAAAGAAGAAATATTTTTTATTATCAGATATATACACTGCATAGAACGAAAAAGCATCAATCTAGCTGAGATGAGATGTGAAATATATTAGGTGAAAAGAATGGGTCTGAACAAGAAGAAAGAGAGGAAAGAGAGAGAGAAAGAGAGAAGAAAGGAGAGCAGGAGAGAAGAGACGAGAAGAGAGGGGAGAAAGAGAATAAAGAGAGAAGGAGAGAGAAAAGAAAGAGAGGAGAGGAAAAAGAAAGACAGCAACTTTGACTAAAATTGCCTAAAAAGGCTGAAAGTTTAAAGACTTTGTATTATTATCAGCCATATCCATTGGGTAGAACAAACAAGCATGACCCTAAAGAGCTGAGAGGTGGATATATTGGCTGAAAAGAAACGGCCTATATACATGGATGAAATCACAAATGACCCTGGAGGGAGAGACAGAAGAAGGAAGGGAGAGAGGGAGTGAAAGAGAGGAAGGGATGGAGAGAGAGACAGACAGAGAAGGAGTGATGGAAGGAGAGAGACATTGAGAAGGATGGAGGGAGGGAGAGACAGAGGGAGGGAGACACAGAGGGATGGAGAGACAGAGGGAGGGAGACTAAAGGAAGGAAAGAGGGGAAACAGTGGAGGGAGGAAGACAGAGAAAAGAGAAAGGAGGGAGGGAGGCATAGAGAAAGAGAGGGAGAAAGGAGGGAGGGAGACAGACAGATAAGGAGACAGACAGACAGACAGACAGACAGAAGTGGAACACAAATGATATAGCCTGATGATCATAGTTAGTCTAGTTAGTTGACTCCTACAGCAAGCCTGGAGTAATCAGTAGACTGTCTGTGAAAGGGTTGTCATGGTTACTAAGAGCCTGGCCATGTTTATAAACATCTCTTTGATCTGATAACGATAGCACCTGGTCTTAATATGTCTCCTGTAGCACAACGCAAGACCCCGACACTTCGAGAGCGCGCTCTCAAACAAAGCCTCACAGCGGAAAAACCATAACTGCTATCAGTCAAATGACGTGATCCTGAGCACCACAAGGCCTTTGTGAACGTTATCCGTTATAAAATGTATATGGATAAACGTAAAAATGTGGTCATATCAGCGATTTCAAAAGTGGTTTGTTCAGTGTTTTGCTGGGAAATATCCAGGAGTTTGATCTTGGAGTCAATGGAGAACGATATGGAGATCTTGTCATTTGGAAGCTCAACCAGCCAAAAGTAAAAGGCGTATCACAAAACTGAGCAGATTTTCTGAAACTAGACAAAAATACCTACGTTTTGATGTATAAATTGTGTATGCCAAGTAGAGATTGTGGGCGTGAGAGCAATTTGAGAAGAAGGGACAAAGATAATTTTTCGAAGCTTCACCTCTAGCTATGACATCATCCACTCTAGCTCACGCAATACAACACTGTTTAATCGATAAAATTTCCTGAAATGATCACTAAACTTAAACACCTTTTTAACAAAACCTGTAAAAGGTATCAAACTGAAAAGATAAGTTTGGATAGCTGAATATCTTGTGAACATTTTAAAGTTTGTTTGGCGTCTTGCAGGTGAAAGTATGAAGGAGCTAAAATTTTTTTGGGGGGGGGAAGGAAGAAGATTTTAAGGAGCTGAAGGCTGCTCTCATTCACTTCAATGTTAAAAAAAAGTGTTAAAAAGCTTAAAATTTTAAAAAGTATAAATAGTAGAAAAAAAGTTGAAGAAGTCCCATCATTAGCTGAAATAGCTGAACATTTGAAAAGTTGAATGGTTTAAATAGGTGAAAGTATGCAGAAGTTACAGAGAGCCAAAAAACGTACGGAATAATAAAGCGAAGAATAACTAGAAAATGCATTTCCTGCAGAAAATGCGTGGGAATGCTGAATAGCTGAATTGCTAAAGCTAAACTGGTTGAATAGCTTAAATCCTTAAGAAGTTGAAGTAGTGAAAATAGTTAAAAAAGCGGAAATCGTTTTAATAAGTATGAATTTCATTAAAAAGTTCAAAGTTTATGCTAAACTGAACTGTTTGCTTTGAAGGTTGAATAATGACAAGATATGTAGAACATTGTGAGGTGTGAGTAGATTTTCTAACTGATAATGACTCACATATGCAGAAATATGAAACAAATTAATACTGTAATACTGTTAAAGATGAAAGTTGAAAAGGCTGAAAGAAGAAATATTTTTATTATTATCAGATATATACATTGCATAGAACAGGAGAGCAGGAGAGAGGAGAGAAGAGAAGAGAGAGGAGAGAAAGAGAATAAAGAGAGGAGAGAAAGAATAAAGAAGAGAGAGAAAGGAAAGAGAGGAGAGAAGAAAGAGAGGAAAGATAGAAAAAATTAGAAAGAGAGCAACTTTGAGTAAAATTGACTAAAAAGGCTTAAAGTTTGACTGTCTGTGAAAGGGGTTGTCATGGCTACTAAGTGTCTGTGATGTGTTTATAAACATGCTTTGTATTGTGTGTCTGTGTATGTCTGCATTGTGTGTGTGTGTCTGTGTGTGCTTGCGTGTGTGTTTGTGTGTCTGTGTGTCTGTCTGTGTGTGTCTGTCTGTGTGTGTGTGTGTGTGTGTGTGTCTGTGTGTGTGTGTGTTTTTATGTGTGTGTGTGTGTTGGTTGTCTGTGTGTGGTGTGTGTGTGTGTGTGTGTCTCTATGTGTGTGTGTGTGCAAAATAAAACATGAACAGCTGAATTGCTAAAGCTAAACTGGTTGAATAGCGAAACCGTTAGAAGAAGTGAAGTAGTGAAAATAGTTGAAAAAGTGGAAATCGTTTTAATAAGTACGAATTTCATTATAAAGTTCAAAGTTTATGCTAAACTGAACTGTTTGCTTTAAAGGTTGAATAATGACAACATATGTAGAACATTGTGAGGTCTGAGTAGATTTTCTAACTGATAATGACTCACATATGCAGAAATATGAAGCAAATTAATACTGTAATACTGTTAAAGATGAAAGTTGAAAAGGCTGAAAGAAGAAATATTTTTATTATTATCAGATATATACACTGCATAGAACGAAAAAGCATCAATCTAGCTGAGATGAGATGTGAAATATATTAGGTGAAAAGAATGGGTCTGAACAAGAAGAAAGAGAGGAAAGAGAGAGAGAAAGAGAGAAGAAAGGAGAGCAGGAGAGAAGAGACGAGAAGAGAGGGGAGAAAGAGAATAAAGAGAGAAGGAGAGAGAGAGGAAAGAGAGGAGAGGAAAAGAAAGACAGCAACTTTGACTAAAATTGCCTAAAAAGGCTGAAAGTTTAAAGACTTTGTATTATTATCAGCCATATCCATTGGGTAGAACAAACAAGCATGACCCTAAAGAGCTGAGAGGTGGATATATTGGCTGAAAAGAAACGGCCTATATACATGGATGAAATCACAAATGACCCTGGAGGGAGAGACAGAAGAAGGAAGGGAGAGAGGGAGTGAAAGAGAGGAAGGGATGGAGAGAGAGACAGACAGAGAAGGAGTGATGGAAGGAGAGAGACATTGAGAAGGATGGAGGGAGGGAGAGACAGAGGGAGGGAGACACAGAGGGATGGAGAGACAGAGGGAGGGAGACTAAAGGAAGGAAAGAGGGGAACAGTGGAGGGAGGAAGACAGAGAAAAGAGAAAGGAGGGAGGGAGGCATAGAGAAAGAGAGGGAGAAAGGAGGGAGGGAGACAGACAGATAAGGAGACAGACAGACAGACAGACAGAAGTGGAACACAAATGATATAGCCTGATGATCATAGTTAGTCTAGTTAGTTGACTCCTACAGCAAGCCTGGAGTAATCAGTAGACTGTCTGTGAAAGGGTTGTCATGGTTACTAATGACCAACCAGCCAAAAGTAAAAGGCGTATCACAAAGCTGAGTAGAATGCCTGAAACTAGACAAAAATACAAAAAAAAAAAGAGGGGGGGAGGGAAAAAGAAGTAAACAAACAAGTAACTACGATAATTGTACTCATAGCGGTGTCATACCACTCTAAGCAAGCCAACACAGTCCGCTGTTTAATCGATAAAATGTCCTGAAATAATCACTAAACTTAAACAGCTGTTTCACAAAAACTGTAAAAGATATCAAACTGAAAAGATACGTTTGGATAGCTGAATATTTTGTGAACATTTTAAAGTTTCTTTGACGTCTGTAGGTGAAAGTATGAAGGAGCTGAAACTTTTGGGAGCGGAAGAAGATTTTAAGGATTTGAAGCCGGCTCTCATTCACTTCAATGTTAAAAAAAAGTGTTAAAAAGCAGAATAATTTAAAAAGTATAAATAGTACAAAAAAAGTTGAAGAAGTCCCATCATTAGCTGAAAGAGCTGAACATTTGAAAAGTTGAATGGTTTAAATAGGTGAAAGTATGCAGAAGTTACAGAGAGCCAAAAAACGTACGGAATAAGAATAATAAAAAAACGAATAACAATAGTTGGAATGCTGTAGAACAGCATTCCCCCAATAAAGAACAGGATAACAATAGTTGGAATGCTGTTGAACAGCATTCCCACTAATAATAAACTAGAAAATGCATTTCCTGCGGAAAATGCGTGGGAATGCTGAATAGCTGAATTGCTAAAGCTAAACTGTATGAATAGCTCAAATCCGTAAGAAGAAGTTGAAATAGTGAGAATAGTTAAAAAAGCGGAAATCGTTTTAATAAGTATGAATTTCATTATAAAGTTCAAAGTTTATGCTAAACTGAACTGTTTGCTTTAAAGGTTGAATAATGACAACATATGTAGAACATTGTGAGGTGTGAGTAGATTTTCTAACTGATAATGACTCACATATGCAGAAATATGAAGCAAATTTATACTGTAATACTGATAAAGATGAAAAAAAAAGTGGAAATCGTTAAAAAGTTGGCTTTAAAAGCTGAAAAATGACAAAATATGTGGAACATTGTGGAGTCTTTAGGTGAAGCTGAAGAATAGTTGAAAAAGTGGAAATTGGTTCAATAAGTTAAAGAAAGTAAGAGAGGGAGGGAGGAGGGATGGAGAGAGGAGAGAGAGAGAAAAAGAGAGAGAGACAGAGAGAGATGGAGGGAGAAGGAGGGATGGAGAGAGGACAGAGAGAGAAAAAGAGAGAGAAACAGGGAGAGAGAGAGAAAGAAATGAGAAACAGAGAGATAGAGAGGGAGGGAGAAGGCGGGATGGAGAAAGAAGGAGAGAGAGAGAAAAGAGAGAGAGAGAGAGAGAGAGAGACAGAGAGAGAGACAGAGAGAGAGGGAGGGATGGAGAGAGGACAGAGAGAGAGGGAGAAGGAGGGATGGAGAGAGAAAAGAGAGAGAAACAGGGGGAGAGAGAGAAAGAAAAGAGAAACAGAGAGATAGAGAGGGGGAGAGAGAAGACAGTCAGAGAGAAGTGGAAGACCACAGACTACTGTTCATATTACTGCCTGTAGTATCTGTATAGACTACTGTTCATATTACTGCCTGTAGTATCTGTATAGACTGCTGTTCATATTACTGCCTGTAGTATCTGTATAGACTGCTGTTCATATTACTGCCTGTAGTATCTGTATAGACTATTGTTCATATTACTGCCTGTAGTATTGGGTGTGTGTCTGTGAAAGTGTTGTCATGGTAACCATGGCCTGGGAATGTTTATAAACTTGCTTGGATGTCTGTAATCAAGCTAACGAGCCTGTCACCTGCTGAATCTGTCAGCTGTGCTGTGCTGCAGCTATTCAGAGTCCCTGAGAGCGAGCTCTCAAACAAAGCCTCACTGTGGCAACACCATAACTGCTATCAGTCAAATGACGTGATCCTGAGCATCACAAGGCCTTTGTGAACGTATCGGTATAAAATTTATATGGATAAACGTAAAAATGTGGGCATATCAGCGATTTCAAAAAGTGGTTCGTTCAGTGTTTCGCTGGGAAATATCTAGGAGTTTGATCATTGGAGCCAATGGAGAACGATATGGACATCTTGTCATTTGGAAGCTCAACCAGCCAAAAGTAAAAGGCGTATCACGAAATTGAGCAGATATTCTGAAACTAGACAAAAACACCTACGTTTTGATGTATGAATTGTGTATGACAAGTAGATATTGTGGGCGTGAGAGCAGTTTTTAGAGAAGGAACTAAGATAATTTTATCGAAGCTTCACACTCTGGATGATGACATCATCACTCTAAGCAGCGCAATACACACTCTGTTTAATCGATAAAATTTCCTGAAATGATCACTAAACTTAAACAGATTTTTCACAAAAACTGTAAAAGATATCAAACTGAAAAGATAAGGTTTGATAGCTGAATATTTGGTGAACATTTTAAAGTTTGTTTGGCATCTGTAGGTGAAAGTATGAAGGAGCTGAAAATTTTGGGAGCGGAAGAGGATTTGAAGGATTTGAAGGCTGCTCTCATTGACTTTAATGTTAAAAAAAAGTGTTAAAAAGCTGAATATTTTAAAAAGTATAAATAGTAGAAAAAAAGTTGAAGAAGTCCCATCATTAGTTGAAAGAGCTGAACATTTGAAAAGTTGAATGGTTTTAATAGGTGAAAGTATGCAGAAGTTACAGAGAGCCAAAAAACGTCAAAAACAGCATTCCCACTAATAAAATCGAATAACAATAGGTGGAATGCTGTAAAACATCTACACAACGTTAAATTACAATGTCATTAGATGTTGATATTTTGTTGGTTTTAGGTCATGGTGTTAAGTAACCACAATCCAACGTCTTCCAAACGTCTTGTGCCAAAGTCATATTGACGTAGAATACCAACATTTAGTCATGATACGGGAACCAAAACCCAACGTCTGCTAAACGTCATAATGATAACATCTACACAACGTTAAATTACAACGTCATTAGATGTTGATATTTTGTTGGTTTTAGGTCATGGTTTTAAGTAACCACAATCCAACGTCTTCCAAACGTCTTGTGCCAATGTCATATTGACGTAGAATACCAACATTTGGTCATGATACGGGAACCAAAACCCAACGTTTGCTAAACGTCATGTTGGAAACGTCTACACATCGTTACGTTACGTCATCAGATGTTGATATCTTGTTGGTTTTAAGTCGTGGTGTTAAGCAACCACAATTTAACGTCTTTCAAATGTCTCATGCCAACGTCATATTGACGTGGAATACCAACATTTAGTTATGAGATACAGGGACCAAAACCCAACGTCTGCTAAACGTCATAATGATAACGTCTACACAACGTTACGTTACAACGTCATTAGATGTTGATATTTTGTTGGTTTTAAGTCATGGTGTTAAGTAACCACAATCCAACGTCTTCCAAACGTCTCATGCAAACGTCATATTGATGTAGAATACCAACATTTGGTCATGAGGTATGGGAACCAAAACCCAACATCTACTTAACATCATAATGGTAACGTCCACACAACGTTAAGTTACATCATTAGATGTTGACATTTTGTTGGTTTTAAGTCATGGTGTTAAGTTACTAAAATCCAACGTCTTCCAAGTGTCTCGTATCAACGTCCTATTGAAGTAGAATACCAACCTTTAGTCATGAGGTAAGGAAACCAAAACTTAACGTCTGCTAAATGTCATAATGGTAATGTCTACACAACGTTAATTGATATTTTGTTGGTTTTAGGTTTTGGTGTTAGGGTTAAGTAACAACAGTTGTTGTACAAGTGCTTCACCAGGAGTGTGGTGATCCAAAATTAATAAAGTGGATATAGACCTGAAAGCAATGTGATTATAAAAACTTTTGAAGACAGCACAACAATACACATTGGTTTAGGGTTCATTATTAACCTCAAGATCGTATCAACGGTTGTAAAAATCTCTCAAATGTCACAATGCTACTACAACGTTGATCTTAGATAAATGCAGGTTGTCAGTAATTCAACATCTAACACGCAAACGCTCAAGAGCTCCATGACCAAATTTGAAGTTGTTTCAGGGCTACAATCTGTTGTACCAATTGAGCTACTAGGCCACCTAATAGCCCTGACATGTTTGTTATAGCAAAAATGTATAATCCAACCACTGTATCACCGGTGCGCGGTGGCCTTTCTATGTGGAGTTTGCATTTTCCCTCGCGGTTCTGCATGGGTTCTCTCCGGGTGTGGGCTTCCTCCCACCGTCCAAAAGACATGCAGGCTAGGTTAATTGGTGTCTCTAAATTGTCCTTAGGTGTGAATGTGAGTGTGAGTGGTTGTTTGTCTATGTGTGACCCTGCGATGGACTGGCGACCTGTCCAGGGTGTACCCTTCCACCCAATGTAAGCTGGGATTGGCTCCAGCCCCCCGGGACCCCGTACGCAGGATAAGCGGTTAACGATGGATGGACGATGGATGATGGACTTTGCACCATGACAGTATAGCTGTCAGACAAATGCTAAAACACACAACAAGAGGTGTCAGCCTATCTGGCAGCCATCATTGGCAGTGCAGCCCTTGAGAGAGTACAGTCATAGTTGGTACTGGGGCACCACGCAACCACCTACCTGATGGTGAACCTGGGGCTGTTGCATATGAGACGGATACAGAGTTGCTTTGCCAGGATGTCATCTAGACTTGAACAGTAAATATCAGCTATATTTTTGGCAGATGTTGGTTGTCGGTGATCAGCCAGCTACCTCCAAGAGGGATATGCCTTGGCTTGCAGTGGTTGAGGTAGCCACCAAGGCAAGTCCTGTTTTGATTTCCTAGACTGCTTGGTTAAAGTAAAGCAGTTATAAATATGTGTTTTGTCTTTTGGTGTTTTGGGGTCAAACTTGATCTATACATGACAGGCAATGACCTACCTACCTATTCTGGGCCACTGATGGCTTGGTTGTTGAGAGGGACCTCCTATGATAAGCTGTTTTTGTGGCTTGGTAATCAAGCACTGATGATAAACTTTTATAACTGGTGAATCACATTGAAACCTCAAATAGATTTTATCTATGTTGAAATCTATCAATGGTTGGGATATTACACTTATTATGTTTAATTTCAATGAGTTCATTTGGGGATAGTAGCACTGTAATCCTTGAAGGGACCCCTCTTTAATTTGCTAAGAAACAATATAATAAAGGTCAATTAAAATATCTATTGTGCATTCAGTGTTCCTGGCCATAAGGGGTTGAGTGGCATTAGCCCATGTTTATCATACGTATGCATCCAGAACATCCCATCCCTTAATCACCAATAATTTTCTTTTAATCTGTCTATCTCTAACATAATAATAATAATAATAATAATATGAATTAATTTAATAACAATAATAACAGAAAATCTACTTGCACAAATTATATAAATTTTCATAAAGTTGTAGATTTTTGAAATAACTTGACTTGCTCGCGTGTTTTAAATACATAGTTGCAGGTATATCTTCAAAAACAATTTAAACACATTTCTAGCCAATCACTGTGAATGTGCCGCAAGGCTTCCGCCGGAAAGCCAGAAGAAGAAGAAGAAGAAGAAGAAGAAGAAGAAGAAGAAGAAGAAGAAGAAGCCAATCCGACTCTTACGCAGTCCTACCTACGCTCTATGGTCTTGCAGCGGAAAGATACCGGAGTAAATTGCCTGTCGGACACCTTTCATCTGTACGTCGACGGTTACAATTGTTTGTTGGACGGTCACTGCGAGTACAGGTACGGACAATATATATCAATTTTGGCCATAAGAACGTTAAGTTGGTTAGTTAATAAGCTTTATAAGTTTTATTTTTTTCAGTCACACAGAGTTTGTATTGTCAAGTATCTTGTCAGAATTGATTTTGTGAACCCGGCCTTTTTCCCACCTAGCTTAAAATTACGTTACTTTAAGTTTGACTGCATTGCAATACTAATATAACAATGATGTAAGAGTTAGTTTACAGAGATTAAAATCAGTGGAATATAGCTAGTAAAAATAGTGACATGAATAAAATCGCCGCCGGGCACTGAGTTTTTCGACTCTGAAGCAGACAGCCAAAGCCCGGTGTACTTGAATTTCCCCTGACAGAAAATGTTCCCCCGGTTGCGTGAGCGCGTGTGCATTCAGCGGTGAAGCGGACCTTCGACTTAACCAAAGTAAATGAAAAATATAACATGTGGATTGTTTAATCGAACGTTTTAGTATTGTTGTTTTATGAACGAGTTTTTTTGCACAGCAAGCTAGCACTTATCTGTCAAAATAAAGGCTTCTCCTGTAGGCTAATGTTACGTGTTATGAACTTCGTATTATTCATTGCACCGAATGTCTAAACAAGACGACTAGCTAGTTATATATATTTTCCCTCGTAAAGCAAACAGTTATTTTGCGATAGTCTGATGTTATAACTGACCACGGAGTTGACTACTTGGTCATCCGTGTTAAATTACGTTTTGAAAGCTGGATCCAGACCCGCTGTAACTTTTTGTAAGGAAGCTGCGTCTACTAATATACGTCGTCGATACTGTAAAATCAAGATCATTGTAATACGTTTAACACTTTACTCAATACCATCTACTTGACTCGAAATGTAAATTAAACTGAATGCCACATTGTAGACAATAACCTTGTATTTTGTCCTTACAATCTATGTGTGATATTTACTTATTATACTTTTGATATTGCTGAAAATCTTTTTAACCATTAATCAGTTATAACTTTCCATAGGTGAAGATTTTATGGAAAGTATAGAGTACTCTTTACACAATGTACAGCTGTAGCTGGTGGGCACTGCATATGATAGGGGAAACACTGGCTTAAGTGATAAACTTCTTTTAAATAATTGTTGGCAACATTGTAGTGATGAGGCTTAGCCTATGTTAGTATGCATGTCTAACCCTCTGATTTTTCTTGTGGTAAAACATTGTATTTTTTTATTTCCTTGATGTAGACTTAACTGCTGGGTTTGTCATTTTTTTAGAACATGGTATGTCATATCTGAGTCGCTGGAGAAAAATCCACTCAGAAGCTGCAGCAATCGCACTGGAATGTAGCAGCAGTGAAGATGGTTGCCGTGGAAATTTAAATCCTAATAAGTGTAATGTAGAAGATGAAGGTGAAGATCTAGCAGAAGAGGGAAGTAGTTGTTTAAATGAAGCAGATGAAATTGGTGATGCAGATTCAGATTTTGGATACAGAGAATATGTGTCAACTGATTCTGAAGAAGTCATAGAATCTGCAAAAGAAGACGAGGTAACCTTGCAAGAAAAGCTTGCTTCCTGGGCTACACGAAGTAAATGTGGAAGAAGCCAAATTGATGAATTGCTTGGTATCTTGAAGGATGAAGGTTTAGAATTACCTCCTTTCCCTGCTTCCTCCAACGTACTTCCTGGTAGAAGAGGATGGGAAAGGATGCATGCATAATTGTACATACCTACGTCTCTTCTATCACAACTGCCTTCCTTTCATGCACTGCACCAGCTGAGCACAATCACTGAAAATTGCACTTTTTTTATTTCTTTCTGTAGCAGAATTAATTTTTTGTTAATTTGTGTCTTGAACTAGATGATAGTGGTCACAGTGAGGTAGAATTTGATCAAGAAGACCTCCAAGGAAATTGTCGACATCTCAACCGTGATGAAGGTTAGTTCTAATATTAGCAGTAAGTTTTTGTCTGGTAGTAAACGTGCAGCGTACTCCATCCCCCCAGAGATTTGAAATGCTCCCTGTCTGGACACTTTAAAAAAAATCTACTAAAAACCCAGCTCTTTACCAAGACATTCAATCCTGACTTACTTTTTGTTGTTCTGTCACTGTAACTATGTGTAAAGCGTCCTTGGGTCCTGTGAAAGGTGCTAAAAATATTTATTTGTTACGTTAGCAAAATTAGTGACAAAGTAACCTTAATTATCAGCTGTATGTCATTACTAACTAACCTACCAGTCAAGTGTTGAGGACATCAGGTACAAGCTTAGACTAAACTGGTGTACAGCTCTGTCCTGTACACATACTGTACGTTACATCCTGATAATTATATTTCAGTGTTCAGAAGAGTCTGACAACTGGTTGTTAATGAAATGGACCATGGAGCTGAGGTTAATGGAGTAAATTAGGGATGGAAACTAGTCCTTTTTAAGCTAATTGGGAGATGTTTCTTTTGGATTTTAATGCATAAATGAAATGCTTAGTAATTATCCAGGGATCCTATTTAGAAAAAATGATGCATCGATAATCGTTTTATAATCGAATCACAGCCCTCTGAATTGTAATCGAATCGTGAGGTGCCCAGAGATTCCCACCCCTACTGATGTCTGAGTTGTTTATTCTTTCTAAACTTCACTCAGTATCTTGATGTCAGCAATCCCAGATAGCACCTGACTCTGGGCCGGATCCGCCTCCAAACCGGCAGATCCGTGTAACAGTCACGCCCGTTTTACTGCCCCGTTCCAGATACGGCCCGCATGTAGTCTGTGTAATCAAGAGTAGGCGTGAGCATCCATCAGTCGGCGGAATCATAATAGTTCTGGCCCGGACTCGTCGGAACGAGCGCGCGAATTGTTTCTTTTTTTTTTTTTTAACCGGTTCATACGTCAGTCGGCGGAATCGTAGTTGTTCTGGCCCGGGGCATTCGGAACGAGCGCGCGAACTGTTGGTCTTTCTTTGGATCAATTTGGACTGCAAGCTTTGTGGAAAGAGTTTATAACGGTAAGTTGAACGATGTCAAACAATCAAACAGTTTAGTGTGCTTGTTTGTAATGCTTGTTAACATCATTTCGGAATGTTTTGACCAGGTTTTAACTTCTTACTTTGGCTAATTGACTGTTGGTCTTTCTTTGGAACAATTCGGACTGCAAGCGTTGGGGAAGAGTTTAACGGTAAGTTGAACAATGTCAAACAATCAGTTCAGTGTGCTTGTTTGTAATGCTTGTTAACATCATTTCGGAATGTTTTGACCGGGTTTTAACTTCTTACGATGGTTAACGTTAATTGAAGAGGCATACGCTAACGTACGCTTTTTAGCTGGGTTAGCTAGCTAAATTAACTGAATGAACTGATAAGCTAGCTAGCATTAATAAACAACTTTGTGTGTAGCTAGCATAAAACATTAATGCTGTTTAACGTTGGTTAACTTACAATGATGTTGTACGTTAGTTTTGAGGTGCTGTCAATTGGTGCTGTTCAAAACTAACGTAAGAAGTTAAAACCCGGTCAAAATTGACTGATGGAAGCTCATGCCTACTCCTGATTGTACACAGACTAACGTTACATGCAGAACTGCATCTCCGTCGATTTGTGCGTCTTTCTGCAACACTTTTAAATGCTTCCACATTGCCGACATGTCAACGTAATTGTTCGGTAAAATTTAATCGGTCTTTTGACGCATTATGCATAGCTGTCAACATTGAACATTGAAAATAAGGGAGATTTCCCGGAATCCATCCCCAAAATAAGGGATTTTTTTTTTACACGATTCTTACCCACAAACTTTAAAAAAAAAAGCACTAATCATTAACAGTCTAAAGAGTTTATAACTACACAATATATATTAAAGAATTACAGACCAATGGATATGTTTAAAGTGCTTTATTTATGAACAAAGTAAACATTACTTACACATTTTCATTTGCTACAACGTGTTTTAGCTTAATGTTGGGAGACAGAGTGAGAAAAAAACTCAAAGAATTGGTGGTTAATTCGGTGATTTTGGCCGTCGGCGTCCTGATCCATCATCACACATCACACGCATCTACTCTGCTTGATCATTCGAAATTCACTTCCCGCTACTTTTTCCCTCTTCCTCGCGCCCGCGCCGCTGCGACTGTCTTCTTCTTCGATAGTAGCCTAAGCTACTGTCTGTATACTGCCACCTGCTTTACTGGAGGTCTAGCAACCCAAGTGCAAGCCACTTCACATTAGGGCTGGGTATTCAGGAAAGAAAACTGATTAGCTTTAGTTCAAACTTTTTGTGACCTAAAGGTGTTTTGTGAGGCCATGGAGGGGTGGGTGGGTGCCCTTAATACAACAAAGTTATTGTGTATTAATAATAAAATGTTTATTAAATTCAAGTACTTGGTAAATCTACATTATTTTCTAAGTGGTATTAAAAAGGTCTTACAAAGTCATACATTTTACTTGGGGAACCCTGCCAGTACACTGTCATGGTTCGTTCTTTTTTTGTCACAAAAAATCTTTTTTAGAGACAAGATGAAAAGGAGTCAACCTCTATTAACAAGCTCTGGAGTCAGGCGGAGGGCCCGTTTTTCACTCGAAAAACGACTCCATGAAATTGCTGAAGACTGTCAGTTAACATCAGAGCAGACAGTAGCAAACAAAGCAGACACCTGTCACAACACCAATGACAACGATAGCAACAATGACTGTCACACCACCAGTGAGGCTGATGGCAACAATGATTCTCACACCACCAGTGAGGCTGATGACGACAACGACTGTGACTCAAGTGACTCTGACAATTCAGATGGCCACACAGACATAGAATGGGCAGAGGGAGAACTTGTTTCAGAGTCTGATGCAGAAGAATTAAATGAGCATGTGAGCCTTTTGGACAGCTTGGCCAGTTGGGCTATCCAGTTCAGTATTTCTTTAGTAGCGCTCACAGCTCTTCTTAGTTTGTTGAGGGTGTACCACCCAGAACTGCCCAAAGATGCTAGGACTATTCTCAAAACCAAAATGGACTATAGAATCCAAGAAAAATGTGGTGGGTTGTATCATTATAGAGGTATCTTGAAAGCGCTTCATAACACCTTAACTCAACTGATTGTCAGTGTTGCTGATGGCTTTACATTTAGGCTGCAGGTTAATATTGATGGGTTACCACTTTTTAAAAGCACAAATATGCAGTTGTGGCCTATTTTAGGACTTCTTTTAAGCGTTCCAATGAAGGAACCTGTTGTTATTGGCATTTTTTGTGGTGTAAAAAAACCAAATGCTGCCAATGAATTTTTGCAAGACTTCACACATGAGCTACAGCAGCTGCAGAGAGGATTTGATTTCAAAGGGAAAAAGGTGTTCATCAAACTGGATTCTGTGGTGTGTGATACACCTGCTAGGGCATTTGTAAAAAACACAAAGGCTCACAATGGATACCATGGATGTGATAAATGTTGCCAGCCAGGTGTTTACATTAACAAGCGAATGACATACCCCATTAATGATTACATGTTACGGACTGACTCATCATTTTCAGAGAGGGCTGATGAGGGCCATCATCATAGAGGACCACATGGATTTTCTGACTTAGATGTTGGTATGGTAACTCAGTTCCCCCTAGATTACATGCACCTTGCATGTTTAGGTGTAATGCGTCGATTGTTAAACATTTGGATGAGGGGCCCTTTGAAGTTTCGTTTGTCCTCTAGTCTTGTTGACAGGATTTCAGAAAGTCTAACTCACATGCGTTCGTATATTCCAGCAGAGTTTGCAAGGAAACCAAGATCCCTCAGAGAGCTAGATCGTTGGAAAGCAACTGAGTTAAGACAATTTCTCTTGTATACAGGCCCTGTTGTTCTGGCACCATATGTAGACAGTAATGTATATAACAACTTTATGTTGTTATATACAGGTATTTGCATCCTTGTCAGTCCAAAGCTCTGCTTGGTGTATAGTAATTATGCAAACACTTTGCTCACCATGTTTGTAAGTCACTTTGGGGAGCTGTACGGCAGAGATGCATTTGTGTATAATGTGCATGCTTTGGTCCACTTATCTGCAGATGTACAACTACATGGTTGTTTGGACTCTATCTCTGCCTTTCCGTATGAGAATTACCTCCATAAACTGAAGAGGTTTGTAAGAAAGCCGGAATTTCCACTTGCTCAGATAATAAGAAGGTTATCAGAAGTTCAAAATATTTGCAGCATTGAGTTGCCTTGTAAGGGTTTAAAAAAGCAACATTATGTTGGACCTGTTCCTGATGGCCTTCAGGCAGAAGCACAGTACAGAGAGCTACACACAGAAAAATGGCAAATGAAAGTTTCCACAGGTGACAATGTTTTTGCTATAGGCAAAGATATATGTGGTATATATAACATCATTCAAACAGCAGAAGAAATTCATGTAGTATTTAAAGTTTTCACAAACATGGGAAATTTCTTCAGCTATCCCCTGAGTTCAGATTTTCTCAAACTATTTATTGTCTCTCAACCAACAGGGCCATTTAAGGTGGCCAAAGCATCAGAGATATCTCATAAGTGTGTGCTCCTACCTTATAAAGATAGGTTTGTTGTCATGCCCTTTTTGCATAGTCATAGTGATAGGGCATAGGTGTGGTGGTGGGAGACAAAAAGACTTAAGACTGACTTAACACTAACACACAAACAGACATTAAGAAGAGCAACCTACTCCACAATTGAAATGATGTGAGTATCCCTAACGAATATCTAAAAATTCAGAGCCTCTAACCGACATAATTTCTGCATGTCTGTTATTTTGGTTATTTAACCCTGGTAATATTGTGTGTGTTTATGTACTTTCCCCTTAAAAAACTGCGGGTGTAGTGACGTGACTCCGCCCTGTCCAGTCCTGCTCAGCCTTCAGACCGGAGTCTGAAGGTCAGGGAGATGTTAGCTAGTGCTAACCGCCTTCACTTTGCAGTAGTCGTGGAAACAACAGACAGACTTTTAATAACAGACACACTGTGACCTACTCTGTACATTTACTTCCAGACTGACAACTTATTACCCGCTTTCCGCATCACTTTCTGCCGTTCTCTCACTCGCTCAGCCATTGACTCGCTACGCAAAGATGTTTTACAAGCACAAGATAAAACGACAGTGAACACACCAGTGCAGATGTAATTCATTAGCTACCCGGTTGGTTTTGTTCTGATAGGCTACGTCGTTAACAAGACTCCACATGCGGTGCACGTGCTGCTATAATGACCACAGATAGTATTTAAAAGGGGTTAAAATAAAAAACGTAAGGATAATAACATAAATCTGCATCATTTTCCTTTTCAGATGTATATAGTTGCAGAATTTACAGAGTCCAAGACTGTAAATATTATATCAGACTCGTGGTTTGAAGATGGTGCGACTTTCTGGCCAAACTATAAAAGCGATGAACGCATCAACAGAGCTGTTCGAAAACATGAGGTGCCAGGATCAGACTGGAAAATGTATGACGTTCGAGTCCTCTCAAGAGCTGGTAAGGATGCACTAAAATGTACCTATTCCACAACTTTTCTACCTATTAAGTATTAAATTGTCAAATACTTGCTAACTGGGTTTGTATATGTGTGTAACTGTAAACTGAAGTTAGAGCCTGTCATAGTGATGGGTATTTGTTAGGATTTTATTGATACTGATACTGCTTGTCAATACTGATAGTAATCAATACTACTCTTTATAATTTGGTGCAAAAAGTAAAGATGTGAAAACAGAAGTATTTTTATTTTTTTGCAGAAATAACTTCCTGAGTTTTCTATATATACAGTGACAATTGCTACAAATGTCTGGTCTAACAACTATAAGCAATACTTCTCTCTGGTTGTCAGGACAGCTCCCATTAAGTTCAGCTGAGCATAACTCGAGGGAGCTGCCTATCACTAAAATGAGAATAGCTGATTGACCTTAAAGATCAGCACACCTTAAGTTAATGAGCCTGGGCCACTTTAGCTTGTTGCTAACATCAGGATTCAGGACTTACTTAAATCAGCTTGGCTTGAGTCTTGAGTTGGGGCATTTATTCACTGACACATAGCCTAAACTTTACACACACTACACAGCTATAACTTTACTGCTTAACTCTCACCGTTACACTCACACATACATTGCTACGTTCACAGCTAACTGCCAACTTCACACTCACTGTCACACACACATTCTCTGTATCATTTTGTCTTTACTGCTCACTTGGGTTAAATGTATATATTTATTTTATTTTTTAATATATTTCTATTTTTTAACACAAACACACACACTGTTTTATTTATTTATTAATGCACTTTATTGTTAACAGTGATTTTGGACACAGCACCAATTTCTGAGGTGTGAGTTTCCAGAGATAAACTAATATTTGATCTTTTCTCAATTCTGATCAGGTGATTATCAAATAGCCAGAGAAAAGCTGAGGGCTTCGCTGACCTGTAATACATCGGAGTTACAAACAGATGGCGAACAAGAAGTAGTAGTAGCTAGGAAAAGAAAAATTAAGCCAAGGTTTGGTATTTGCACGTATACATTATTTAAAAATAAAAGACCATTTACCGCAGTCAGATACAATTATTCAGAGATCTCACAAAGAAGTATTGCAAGACAACATTTTGTCTTTTGTTGATATAGCTATATGCACTGAATGTCAAATGGTAAAGGCAGAAATGGTAATGCATCTTGCATTTAAATGCACTTTAGAAGTAACTGATTCCTAGTGCAACCTAATAGTGTTGACTAATTAAATATTTTGAGTATTGACATTTAGCACAACATTTCTCACATTTTAAAGTTGGTTGCAGGTGCAATTTTTGATTGTCTTAACTAGTTTTAGTATTTTTTGCAAATGCTACATTGTTAACTAGGCCTTGGGGGGTTGCTTTGTTTGTTAGGCTCATCTTTGGTGATACCGACTCTGAAAGTGAGCCAGAGGAGAGGAACAATACAATACCCACTTATCTCTCCCTCACTCCAGCACCACCTATTGCTCCACCGACTCCTAACTTCTCAGCTAGACCTCTGCCAGATCCGAATAATGCTGAACTTCTTCATTTCACTGGTATGTTCTTGTACTGCAGTAGTATCATTCAACCCCTGGTTATGAAGTATCATTTACATTTATTCATTTAGCTGACGCTTTTATCCAAAGCGACTTACAATTGATATACACTCACCTAAAGGATTATTAGGAACACCTGTTCAATTTCTCATTAATGCAATTATCTAATCAACCAATGACCTGGCAGTTGCTTCAATGCATTTAGGGGTGTGGTCCTGGTCAAGAAAATCTCCTGAACTCCAAACTGAATGTCAGAATGGGAAAGGGAGGTGATTTAAGCAATTTTGAGCGTGGCATGGTTGTTGGTGCCAGACGGGCCGGTCTGAGTATTTCACAATCTGCTCAGTTACTGGGATTTTCACGCGCAACCATTTCTAGGGTTTACAAAGAATGGTCTGAAAAGGGAAAAACATCCAGTATGCGGCAGTCTTGTGGGTGAAAATGCCTTGTTGATGCTAGAGGTCAGAGGAGAATGGGCCGACTGATTCAAGCTGATAGAAGAGCAACTTTGACTAGAACGATATCAAGAGTTCGATAAATGTTCGATAATATTTAAAAAGAAATTAATTTTCCAATAAAGATATTAATTTTGTTAAGGAAAAATGACAAATGTTTGAATTTTCTACCTCAGATTTGGTAAATGTTCTCCTGTTTTGCAAGTGTTTGTCATGATATGTTCTGACAATATAGAGTAGTTTAAAACCACAATTAACGCTCTGGTTTCTACAACTTTCAGTTAGGAGCAAAACTCTGCCTTTAAACTTGAAAGAAATAAAGATTTGACATTTATCGTGATAATTATGGATATTGACTGATATATTATCGTGATAATTGTTAAGTGTTGTTCCTGTGTTATTGATACTTAGGAAAAGGGAGCATTCAGTTTGTTACTCTCAAGAAAATGGAATCTTTAAATAATGAAACTTATTACTTTTAATGAAAGTCAATAAAAAAAAGACTATTGAAAGGAAGTTCGTGTAGGTCATAAATTTAAATCATAATGGTCATAAAAAGGTCTTAAAAGGTCTTAAATTTGACTGACTAAACCCTGCAGAAATCCTGAGTAACACCTTTTCTTACACCTACTTTCTACTTTCTTCTACTACGTTCATTGATCTGCCTCTGAATGTCTTTTTTTCTTCAAATATACGTATGCTGCAAATTTTCTTCTATAAGATAACAAGGGCTGTTTTAAAATCTGTTGTCAGTGCTTGGACCCTAATAATGACATTGTCAAATGCCTTCTCCTCAGCGGCTGCACCACTTGTTCCCATCCCTCTACCTTGCATGCCTTCAAGTCCTCCATGCCAGATTTCTGCTGGACCTCTGCCTGATCTGAGGCAATGTGATCGTGGTAGTTACACAGGTACCACAATAGAGTATTTTTGTTAAGCTTTTCTTATCAAAGTACTCACCTGTTATCAAAAATAATATGTTCAATCTACCTCTCCTCAGCTCCAGTGGCACTTGTTCCTACCCCTACGTCTCGCATGCCCTCAAGTCCTAGGCGCCGGATCACTGCCACTCCTCTCACAAATGACTATCAAGGCCATTGTTTTGTCCCCACTTTTAGACTGGGGAGGACTGGCACTGGACCTGTTCCTTGCTCTGGTAAAATATTTTTTTTTTAACTCTGTGACCGTATACATGGTTTAAATAAGAGCTATTTAAAAAAATACTTATACAAGGATACGATATATACTGTGTGTGTGTGTGTGTGTGTGTGTGTGTGTGTGTGTGTGTGTGTGTGTGTGTGTGTGTGTGTTAGAGCCGACCGATTTGAGCTAATTTCATTGGCATCGGCCGTTTATAACGGCAGATATATGACTATTAAAAGAGAAACAGACTCAGATCATTCACTCATGTCATGGGTGTTGCATAGTTTGCCCACCAGAGGCAAACAGCAGTTTAATGTTACGGTAGCTGGGTGTTTAAAGCTAGCTGCTGACAGACGTAAATTAACTGTAGATTTAATCTGAAACAGTGTGGTAGTTCTAGTGAATGGTCCCCATTTGTCCCTAGTTGTCCCTATCATTTCTAAATATTCTCTACAATCAGATAACGTTACAGCAGGTAGCTGCCCGTTGCTAAATGAGCCACAAAGCTAATGCCGTGTTTATCAGTGGAGGAGTGCTAACGGTAGTGAGCCATTAAACTGATTGTTTCTGATGTATTCTAAATATTTCTGCCAGCCGCCTGTCTGCAGTTATAGTCTGCGTGTCTGAAATGATTAAACCAGAGCGGACATGTAAATAAACGTGAGCTGAACAAGACTCTAACACGGCTTCCTGTAGCTCCTCTTTGTGTGACGTTGTAGATGTGAAATGCTGTAGTCAGAGCCGTACCGGCTGTAAGTGCTGTTACATGAAAAAACATATCTTTCATGTAACAGCACTTTTAATATAATTGTTTCTTAACTCCTTTTGTAGCGGCTGAGCTGCACATTCTAACTTTGCTGGAACATATCAAGGAGCAGCAAATGCAGCTGGCTGCTGCTGTAAATAACATTGCTGCAAGAATGGGGACGGAAACTCCTATGGCTGAGATGCCTCAAAATGTCAGTGTTCCGCTGAAGTGGAGGAGTTGGAGGAGTGGCTTAAAGATGCAAGAAACTTGCATGCTAAGCAAAACATGGTATGGTAATAGGGCCAGGTGGTATATCGACTTTAATTAAATCGATTTTATTTTAAAACAAAAAAGAAAATTTTGTTTGTATTGATAGAGTTTAATGTTGTAACCCATTTTTTTCAAAGCTAAACTGTTGTTTACTGTACTGTTTGTTTCATGATTTAGTAAACCGACATACAATTTGCGCAATTGTCTCTGTTGATCTGAAATGCTTTTCTGTATTGTCAGATTTCGGCTCTAGGTGCTGTAGGCGGACAGAACGCCAAAAGAGTAACTTGGAATATACTTTCAAGGATTTTCTCAAACACAGTGGCCAAACAGATTAATTGGAAAGGAATAAACGGGAAAAGAGGTTTTAAAGAAATGCTGACACAAACTCTGTTGATCAGTAAGTATTTTAGTATATGTATTGTAGTATATGTGGAGGTGACTAGTAGATGAGAACAATAAAAAAAAATATATATATATATATATTTTTTTTTTGAGTGGTATATATATAATATATATATATATATATATATATTACTCTCTACGCTGCGGGATTCCTGTACTTTACATCTTTGGCAGATTAATAACATAGCAACGGTAAAAATTGTGGTTTTGTAACCTTTACTTTTTCATACCGTGGGAAACCTTGAAACCGGTACCCGCCAATGCCCATCCATGACCTGATACAGAATCCACACAGATAAATTTAGAATGATAAGATGCACTGAGATTTAAGGATGATCCAATACAATCTAGATGTGATTAGTTATTCATTTGTTTTGAGTTACTAAATGAAATGCTACAGAAAATTAGGTCTACTGCCACACCAACAATAGTAATCATGGGCAACATCTAAAGCATTTCTCAAAACAGTGGGTTATTGGCTTGACTTAGAGGTAATTTTCAGAATTTCTGTTAATGACGACTCATCAACCAATTGACTTTCTCTCTTAACAGAGGCTGTACGGAAGAACCAAGCTGCTAGCAGCGCATCGGACAACGAGATTAACCAGCACGCCATCCGCTGGTTCAACCTGGCCTCTGACCGTGGAGGTGGCCGCAAAGAACGTGCCATGGCCAGAGAGGCCATTCATTAACCGTAGTAAGAGACTTGCTTGCTGGCGGGCCTGTGGTCCGCTGGCAGAACACTGGGTGCTTTCTGATCAGGTGCCGTCGGGATGTTGCCGAGGCGACATAAATTTTGTTTTACGGTGGACGGACTGCAACATTACTGAGTAATTTTCTTCTTCGCCCCTCCCTATTTTCTCTCTCTTCCTCCACTTTGCAAACAGCGGCATCATAATTACGTTGTGTTCACAGCATAAGCGCGATGTGCGACAGTAATAAATGTCCATGCAAAACAGTGTTCTATATAGTTATATGGATTAAACGGAGCTTTGCATGGATGCAATTTAGTATTCAATTCAATACTAAATTGAATTGTTCGAGCCCTTGTTAAGTGAATGCCAAATTAATCAGAGCACATATGTGACTGGGTGCTGACAAGCAATGTAGCATTTAAAAACAGCATCACTGATCTTTTTTAACTGAACATTCTTTTATACTTTGCAGAAATGAACGCATCGGCCATCCCCCACTCTTCCACCACTGATGATTTGTTGGGTGTTATGTGAGGGTTGTGGCATTCCCACTTCACTTGCCTCATCAATGTTTCCTGTAAAGCCACCAAAGAACGCGTATGATCATTTTGCAGTTTTTTCTGGGTTTCGTATGACTAGAGTTGGATATTGTATTTTGGCTATAAAACCTTTGTTATTTATACCATTGTCATGGAAAATGGTTAAAATCTAAATGGCTGGCAGGTATTATCTATTAAGACAAACTTATCGCTAATTAAAACGTTACATCTTGTGTGTTTAGGCCGTAGAATCTCGTTTCTCTGCTGGCTTTAGCTTTTTTTTCTGCTTTAATTTTAAAAAATAACAAAAAAAATAACACCTGTGTCATAGGTATGTGGTAGTAAAGAAGTTTCTTATTCCTACAGTTGTCCTGTAGTTGGTCCTACAAGAAGTTTCTTATTCCTACAGTTGTTAAAGACAGAAATGAGCTGTAAAATGTGTTTATTAGATTGATTGTTAGTTTGGCAATTATCTACTTTGTTTGACGTTTCTGTCCTGTCTTTTTATCTCAGACATTTTAAATAAAATTTTAAATGTGTCACTCATCTGTTCTATCAAAACAAGAAGTCTTAAGATGGTGGGGGAAGGGGATTACGGTAGTAATATTTACTCATTACCATTGACGGCAACGTTGCCCAGTACGATTGCTCTAAAAGTTGCTCCGTGTATCATCAGCTTTAGTGTACCTTGGTAAATACAAGTCATAATATTTGTTATACATTATATAGACCAGTCAGTTAATAGAAACAAAAATCAACAGATTAATTGAGAATGAAAGTAACTGTTAGTAGCAGACTTCCATCCTATAATTGTAACAGTGCATGGGCATTAGCGCCTGCCATAAGTTCTGTGGTTGAAACTATCCCAGTAACCCTTTGGCTTCTCAGACAGAAATGGTATACCTTCACTGATATATATTACTAGGACCCATAGCACAAGCTGAATCATGCACAACATCTAAAAAAAATTAAACTATCCCTTTAACTGAAAAGAAATCCGTGTTTTTGTATATGGTTTGTTTTGTGGTATTATGAGGCCAGAGGTGGTGTGAATCCGGGCCAGAACTAATAAATGGAGCTGGCCCAATGCCAGTCCAGATGTGGCCCAAAGTATCTTGGAGACTCGGATCCAGTATCTGGCCCACCTTTGGGCCAAATGACTATAAAATAATTCTCATCCGTTCTGGAGCTGGGCCAGTGCCGGCCCAGATGTGAAAACCGGATCCGCACCGGCATTGGCCCGTTGTGCTAAAGGACACCGGCCCAGGTCCGTTTTACAGATCTGGCCCAGAACTTATGAAGGATCTGGGCCAGATCTGGGCCGCATGATTTTTGTTATCTGGGATATGATTTATTCTTTGATGATTATGTAGTTTATATAGTGACGTTGCTGATGTAAACATTGCTCTTGCTTCTCTAGAAACAATATTTACTTGTATTTAAAATCCAAATAAATTCTAATCCTGTACTGAATGTTTTTATTTTATAATATATTAAAAATAATCAATTCTTAGTAATATAAAAGAATCAGTAACAGCATTGATAAAGAACCAAACCAATATAGATTATTGATAAGAGTAGTTGTAGTATAGATAAAATCTTAATGATTCCTTTTGCTAGTAATTACATTACTTTTACTCTTCCCCAATACACACGGCCAGACAGATGTCAGCTGTGTGCGGCAGCAAGGCATCTGTTAGCAGGCTAATGTGGTGAAAGCCCAGACTTGTTCACTCATCGTGGAATGTCATAATCATAGTACACTATGGCTGGGTGAAATAGATTGTAAATAAAATCTCAATATTTATAGGCTATATATTATAAATGATTTATATCTCAATATAGCATAAATTAATATAGGTGTCAGTTATTGGCTGTTTATGGAATCAAATAGCAGCTGTATTATCCCATTAACATCCAGGAATTGTGCTAAAATAAGGGGATTTGCCTTTTTTTAGCTTTATGCAAGTAAAGTTCTGAGAAAAAAACCCTATTTGGATTAAAAAACAATAGCCTCTCAAACAAAAACATAAGGACGATAAATTATGACAGTTATCAGTAGTAGGTTGTGCCTTGACATACCATTTCTAATTATGGTAATTATTTGTTTCACTGCATTAGAATTTCAGAGAAAAGTGATGGAAATGCTAGTGGAAATGCGTAAGGATATCCGCTCATTGAAGAAACGGGATGCAGAAAAGTACGAAGCAACTCAAATTCAACAAGCGTCAGCTGTTGAGGCTCTAAACCTCCTTGATAGATCCCTCGACTCCCTGGAGGAAAAACAGAAGCTGGTAAGGTCAACTGTAGTCATAGCAACATAATTATGCATATTTTTCTGTCATGTGTAATGTGTCACTGTTTACTTCTTTTTCTTTTGTTGATAAAACTGAAATATTGTTACTCTAATTTCAGATGAATGCCTTGTCCAGGGTGGGAGGAGTCCACTTGAAAGACAATGTTAAAAGGGCCATGGAGAAGTAAGTGTTTATATCTCAGTGTCAATTAGATGTAATTTACTGTTAGCATCGATATAATAGAGTAGAATTAATATTGTAAAGGCGACTCGACTGTTACCACTAGGCCAACTGGCAGCCTTCTTTAGGGATCTGAAAGTCACAGGGTTCAGTTCATACCCCGGTTTAGAAGTCACAAGTGGGTATGAGTTTCGTACATAATTAAAATTATTAAAAGTTAATTATGTCAAAGATGAAATGAACAAAATGAATGTTTGCACCAGATTTCCTGACATTAACAGCCATGTGTGGTGAGTTAAACATCAATTTAGAGTACAAATGTATTATATACAGGGTTCATACGGTCATGAAAAACCCAAGAGGGTCTAACTGCAGACCTCCACTGTCAGGCCGGTCAGGACAGGAAATAACCATAAATAAACAACAATACAACAATAAACAATACGTTTTTACGTCCCCCACAGGATGTAACATGATGCATTCTCGGTTGTTTTGCTACTCTACACATTGCGAGAACGGTAGGGGACTGGTTAGCATTATCCAAAACATTGAGTAAAGTCTGAATGCATTGCTCTTTGTCTTTGTCAATATAGATACCGCAGCCAATATTGTACATTTTAAATCACACAAATTACAGAATGTTACACGTGTGTAAGTTAGGTTATTTGTCTTTCTACATTGGCAATGTTAGGCTACGCCAATGGTGGCTAGCGTCAGCTCCTGAAGTAGTATGGTACTTTTTTTTTTTTTTTCTTTGGATAACATACTCATAGACTGTATGAAGCTACTGTGTGTTCAGCTTTATTAAACTTTTTTTGTAAAGCATTTAGCAAGGGCATAGGTTTGCATTTGTCTTAATATGTTGACTATGACGCTCAGGTTAGTTATATGTCCAAAAGAAGATAAAATACAGTTCTATATCATTTAGACCGTTCGGTGTAGCTTTTTCACACTTAAACAGTGTGCAAACACTTTGATTGCTGTATGAATCTATCTTAGTTGAATTGAAGTTTATGTAGCGTTACTACGACAGTGTTTCCCCATCCCTCTACTGGAGAAAGTTACTGAATTTGAAGCAGGGAGATATTAAATCATGCAGGACAGGGGCCTGCATGATTTAATCTCTCCGTGCTTCAAATTCAGGCGACTCTGCAAATGTTGCAGACCTGCCAACCTGTACGCATTTTGCGTAGTAGATACGCATTTTGACATCAAAATACGGTGATACGATTTGTCACTTTAAACTACACTTTACATAAATGGTGAATGGTGCCCTGCTGGTAGGTTTTATAACTTGACCTACTTTCACTTAAGTACGGTGCAGTAAAGTCAATCAGATGTCCGCGATCTGCGTAATGACAGTACAGTGGGACGTTTTCCTTCAACAGAACGACAGTAATAACCTAACATACCATCATTATTTTCCGCATTTTTTCATGAATCACATAAATCAATATCAAAAAAAAAGCCCCTAACGTGAATTAGCCTGTTGCTAACGTACATTCATAAATCCTGCATGACATCGTCCTGTACCTACAGGACCTCAGACTTACTTATTGATGCACGCACAGAGTAGTGTCGACAAACTTAGTCCAATGAGGGGAGAAAGGAAAGTGTGATAGCGTTCCACTTTTAACGTTTTTTTTCTCTCTCACTAGAGACCGCTGTGTCCAAGAGTTGAAGCGATGATATTGTCCATCGGCACAACCCTAATATCCTCAGTGTTTTCTAGTGTCTATTTTGGGGGTTTAGTAAAAACCAGTAACCACAGTTGCCACCTATTAACAACCTGGCCGCTACCTGCAAGAAATGTCAGATTTTCTTTGCACTAAATTATTTTCTACTGCTTAATATGCTGGATAGATGTCTTTTACAGTTTTGGATATTTTTAAAACAAAGAAATTTGCTGGCATTCAGTTTTTTTCTGCCAGTATGTAGCCAGCTGCAGCTTGCAGTTTAGGAACACCATCTAAAGTTGAAATGGCTTTAAAACATGTACATGCAAAAAAGAAATGCATGGCCCTTGAGAATGTCTGCATCTTAATGTTTTTTGCTGCTTACTGTATGTATTCCACTACATTCTATATGCCCCAAAGATTTACAGTTTCAAATATTCCTTACAGAGAGTGTCCAGAGGACGACTGCAGAAATGGAGGCAAGCATTGCAGCGGCTGTCGCCTTCTGTTTGAAATATGCCCCAGACAGGGTGGGTGGAGGTGGAAGAAAAAATGTTTCTGAAGTTTAATTTTTTTTTAGTTCATAAGTGTGGTCTGAGTTCCGGACTGTTTGTTGAGTTTTGTTAAAAATTTAATTTTCTTTCATTTTTCAAACATTATACCTGCTAAACACCTGCATGTTAGCATTGAACTTGTGAGCATGTTTCCATGTTAGCATTAAATTCAAAATACCCAAGTGCCCCCTATGTAGACTACAGCTTCAAGGAGCATTTTCATTATGTTTGCCACCATAAGTAGCTACTGAGCAAAGTCTTTTAAAACTACAAGTTTTAAAATAAAGAGGTTATTTTCTTAACTCAATGAATGTCTTTGTCTCTGCTCGTGACTTAAAATGTGGGTCTGTCCAACTTTTGATTCTGACATCTGTCTAACCTTAGGACATTATCCCAGTTTCTCAATATGTAGACTTTTCATTTACAATAAAAACCAAGCTCTGTAAAAGTTTATCATGCCAACAAAATCCAAACTAACTCTTAATTTTTTTGGGGGGGGAATTTGACGTTAACACGATTTTCATTTCCAACTAAAATCTAACCTCTGTCCAACGTTAGAGGATGATGTCAATCCAACGTTGGGTTTTGACGTTAACACGATTTTCATTTCCAACAACAACCCAACGTCTATCTAACATTGGAGATTGATGTCAATCCAACGTTGGGTTTTGACGTCAACCCGATTTTCATTTCCAACAACAATCCAACGTCTATCTAACATTGGAGATTGATGTCAATCCAACGTTGGGTTTTGAC